>NC_056744.1:795970324-796075324 GCF_019279795.1 Protopterus annectens
GCTGTATCCAGGACTGCTTGTAAGCTTCTGAGCCCCCCAAGCATTTTATTTATTTATTTATTTATTTGCTGTTGGTTAACCAGGATGGTCCATTGGGCCAAGTGAGCCCATTTTCAATGGAGTCCTGGGGAGAAAAGCTCCAACAAGAATGCATGTTACAGAGATTTACATTACATAACATACAAGACATAGCAAGGTGTAGTTTACAATCAGTAAAATTATCAACAAAAATAATAATAGGGTGCAGTTATACCTTTTTTTTTTTTTTTGATACAGAAGAATTCAGGATGATAGATTATATTAAGAATTAGATTACGAGCAAACTATAGGTGGTGAAGGTAATGAGAATACAGGAAGTGGTATTCCAACATTTCTGTGTTGGAGGGAAGTCTACTAGCTTATCAGTGGGAGTGGTAAGCACTAGGTAACCTATCTATCACATAAGGAGTGGTTTCTGGCCCAGAAATTGTAGTCGTTGGCCGTTTGGGCAGTTTTTCCATCTCTCTCAACTTCCTGATTCAAAAGTCTGCATTTGCACTTGTTTCCCCCCTTTCCTGTAACTAGTCTAGTCCAGATACAGATTTGCTGTACCCAGGACTGTTTGTAAGCTCCTGAGCCCCCCAAGCCTTTCTGTGTTGCAGGGAAGCCTTTTAGCTTATCAGTGGGAGTGGTAAGCACTAGGTAGCCCATCTACCACATAACCAGTGGTCTCTAGTCCAGAAATTGTATTTATTGGCCATTTGGGAAGTTTTTCCATCTCTCTCAACTTTCTGATTTAAAAGCCCGCATTTGCTCTTGTATCTCCTTTTTCCTCTAACTAGTCTAGTCCAGATACAGATTTTGCTGTATCCAGGACTGCTTGTAAGCTTCTGAGCTCCCCAAGCTTTTCTGTGTTGGAGGGAAGCCTTCTAGCTTATCAGTGGGAGTGGTAAGCACTAGGTAGCCTATCTACCACAAGAGGAGGCGTTTCTGGCCCAGATTTGTGGTTTATTGGCCTTTTGCGCAGTTTCTTCCATCTCTTTCAACTTTCTGGCTTAAAAGCAAGCCTGCGTTTGCACTTGATTCCCCCCTTTCTTGTAACTAGTCTAGTCGAGATACAGATTTGCTGTGTCCAAGACTGTAAGCTTCTGAGTCCCCCAAGCCTTTCTGTGTTGGAAGGAAGCCTTTTAGCTTATCAGTATCAGTGGTAAGCACTAGGTAGCCTATCTACCACAAGAGGAGTGGTTCCTGGCCCAAAAATTGTAGTTTATTGGCTGTTTGAACAGTTTTTCCATCTCTCTCAACTTTCCGGTTTAAAAGCCCATGTTTGCTCTTGTTTCCTGCCTTTCCTGTAACTAGTCTAGCCCAGATATAGACTTGCTGTATCCAGGACTGTTTGAAAGCTTCTGAGCAGTGCCAGAGTCTGCTCTTCAATTTTTCCCTTAGAGCTACTAGTTCTCTCCTCTCCTGCACTTATACTAGCTTATTAGTCTAGCACTTTACCACACTTCTTGTAGCAATTACTGTAGCACACAAGTGCTACCAGCACTAAACATTCTACATGGAAACAGATCTAGTACTTATTATCAATGCCCACCCCTCCAGGCATGTCTAAAGGTCAGTTCCCTTTGCTTTCTCCTATTAACCTGATGAACTTGGGTATCCTGAGGCAATGTAGCAAGTGCCTCATGTACACCGACAACCCTCTTCTGTTACCTTCCAACGCTCAGACTTTCGAGAGATGCACTTATATATCCAAATTGGAAGCCACGCACTCTCCAGCCAAGACTGGAATAGCTGGTCAAGAGGAGAAGGTAAACACTTGCACCACACCACATGGAACACATAGCCCTCTGGAACACACACCAGCATTGCCCTTCACATAAAAACACAAACCACACACCCACCTTCGTGGAGGCTCACAGTAAAAATCTTCACAAGCAGCATAGACCTCCAAGGCACTCAACCACCACAACACAACACTAATCACAAGACACATAACTCTCCTAATCAGTGTGCCACTCAACCAAAGCCCCTAAGGCAAAACAGCATGCCCAACACACTACTCATAGGTGACTTGATAGTGAGGCACACTGATATCCCACTCACTAGGTTGAATAAGGAGAAAGTAGCAGTCAGCTGCCTGTCAGGTGCCAGGATCCGACACATAATTGCATGCACTCAGGTCACTCAACAACAGGTACAAATATGACTCTATCATTGTACATGTGGGTGTGAATGACTGAGATGTACCTCCCTGGACTAAATGAAAAGAGACATGGAGGAGCTCTCGGATTATGTAGCCCAGGCAGGTATGACCCTAGCCCTGAGCAGCATCCTATCATCACCTAGAATGATACCACAGTACAAGCAGAAAATGATTGATTTCAACAATTGGCTAAGTTTCTGGTGTCACTCTAAGGGGATCCAGTATCTGTCTGTCTGGGATGACATGATTGACAGACCTCGATGCTTTGTCAGAGATGGCCTGCATCTGTCACCCCTGGGCTTCTGGATACTGACCAAGGCTCTCGCCACCCCTACAGTGCCTTTTTAGGTGGTGTTCCAAAGATCAAATTACCACCGTAACAGCTACAAACAAATGCAATCTGAGGGTCATACTGTTCAACACTACAAGTCTAAATCTCAAAATGCACTCGCTTGAGGCACTCCTTAAAATGGAGAACATCGACATTTGTGCTGTAACAGAGACCCAGTTCAAGGCAGCAGACAGCATCCCTGAACTACCAGGCAATAACTCATTCCACACCTTTTGGCCCCAGAACTTGGACCGAAGCTCCAAAGGTGGTGGTGTTTCCATATTCATAAAGGATGCGCACACCTCCAGACTGGTTGCTCAACATAACACATAAGAGATACTTCAGGTGCAGCTAACATTGGGTAAGACAGCGATTCAAGTCGTAGCCTGTTATAGGTCCCCAACCATGTCCCAAGACTCGCACTCCATGTTCCTAACACTCACTTACTAGACGACTTCAACTACCCCTCCATTAACTGGGTAAACTACTCATGTACCAATACACTTGCTCAACGTTTCCTGGAGTTCATTAATTCCAATGCCCTGAACCAGCTCGTTCTTACCCCCAATAGAGGTAGCAACATCCTTGACCTGGTCATTACTAACATGGGCGACCGTTGCTCTACACCAATGTCAGCTCCTTAATCCAACCACAAACTAATCACCTTGGAAATCCACATTCCTCCCACCCCCCAGCAAGGATAACCACCATGAAAAACTTATCCAAAGCTAACTTTGGGATCCTAAAAACAGAGGTGGCTAACTTCAAAGCACCCATGCAAATGGAGAATAGTTGCATGACCACAAAATCATACACCAATGCACTGTATGAACACGTACACAAATGCATGGATCTCGCCATACCCAATAGAACTAATACACTCTCCTCCTAAAAAAGGAAGCCATTATCCCTGCCATAAACAAACTCTACAACAGAAGGAGGAAACTGATGCGGAATAAGGTGAAGTCCCAAGAATGGAAAAACTCCCTTATCTACCTCAACAAAAAGTTGAGATCCCTCATCAAAACCTCTAAAGCTAGATCTGAAAACAGGATTGCAACAGGTATTAAAGACAACCACAAGGCCTTCTATAGTTATGTAAAGAATCTCCACAGCAAAACCCAGATTTGCTCTGAGCTACTGCACAATGGTACCTCCTATACCGAGCCAACAGATATTGCCAATATACTGGCCAACAGATTCATTGACAACTTTACCCCCCCCCCCCAAAGGACCAATCACAATACCAGTAGATTGCAAGGCACCTAGTATTACTGCTGCACAGGTTAAAACAGCACTGTCCAAGGCCAAGAATACAGCTTCTATGGGACCTGACAATATCCCTGTTTTTGTTCAACATGAACTACAGAGTGAACTGGCACCTCACCTGGGTGCCCTTTTCAATCACAGCCTCATCTCAGGCTTTGTCCCTGCCGAATGGTGCACTGCTACAGTCATCCCTCTCCACAAAGGAGGAGTGACTACAGACCCTGGGAACTATCGCCCCATTAGCGTGATGAGTCTGATATGCAAAGCTATGGAATGCATAATCATGGACCTAATAAACAAGGATATAGGGAATCTCCAAACTCTGGATCTCACACAGTTTGGTTTTTTTGAAGGGTAGATCATGCCTGCTCAACTTGGTTGACTTCTTTGAGTCAGTCACCAGAGCTGTGGATGAATGCAAGGTGGTTCATACAGACTACCTTGACCTGGCCAAGGCTTTTTATACCATTCCCCACTCAGGAATCATAGAAAATCTCACTAAGCTTGGCATCAACCCCTATATCACTAGGTGGGTTGCAAACTGGCTCACAGATAGAACCCACATTGTGAAAGTAGCTGACTCCGTCAGACTGCCGATTGGTCACAAGTGGAGTCACACAGGGTTCTGTCCTGAGCCCTCTCCTGTTTGGTATCTACTTCTCTGAAGTGCAGACCAACATGAAGGGACTCTGGCTGACAAAGTTCGCAGACGATTGCAAGTTGGGAGCTATTTTTAACTCCCCAAGTGATGTTGACATCCCACAGAGTGCCTCACTGTGACCAATGACTGATGTCAGAACCATGGCCTTAAGCTCAATGCCAAAAAAATGTGTCGTCATCCCCTTTGGGAAAAACCCGGTTCCCATGAATTACCATATTGATGGTAGTCCACTGAACACAGAAGGCATTATAAGAGATATGAGAACACAGGTTGGCAACAACCTCTCTTTTGATCACCACATTGATACTGTGGTCAGAAAGTCCTTCTGTGTGGCACATCTCATTACTAAGTGTTTTGCATCCAGGAAGAAAGAGGTAATTGTCTCCCTCTACTCTTCCCTTATTAGGCCAATCATCGAGTACAATGCCCCATTTGACATGTACCTCACTAGACACCTGCAACAACTGGAGAGGTTGCAAAAGTACCTCACAAACAGGATCCTAGGCCTTAAACACTTGCTCTATATGGACAGACTCAAAAAAGTCCAACTACTTAGAGGCGATCTCTGCTTGACTTACAAGCCATGTCTGACCCAGCTCTGTTAGAAATGCTACTTCTAAAGAAATCCCAATCCCTCTGCACCACACACTCCGGAGACCTCATCCTTTTTACCACAATTAACAGAACATGGTGGAAGGCAGGTTCATAACCCAGAGACTGCCAATGCTATGGAACAGACTTCCTATACATGTCAAGCAGAACACCTCACTGACCCTCTTCAAGAGAAATCTTGATGAGTGGATGGGAACTGGAAAATTCACTCCGGGGATAACTCCAGTGGCTCTACTCGACAGAAGCACTGGGAACTAAGGTCGGGTGGCACTATGTCAGGGTAATCCTAAGGCTAGGCTTGTAAAGGCCCCAGGGCCAATAGCCTAGTACACACCTATGAACCTATGAACAGCTTTATATATAGCATCTCCAAGATCAAACAGCATATTCCCGGTACCTGCTCTACCATGATTTTGCAGAAATAAAAGCCAATAATGCTAAATTAATTAAAAATATTTTCAGGAAATCATCCATATGATAGATCATATGACAGATGAAATTGTTCAATCAGCTGTGTATTCAGTCCATATAATTAAATCCATCTGTATGTGCCTGTGTGTCTGTCTTTAGCCTGAAATTCTTTTAATGTACACAGGAAGGCTACAGTTCATTTGTTGGTCTCCTTGGCCCAGATGTCTCCAAAGAAATTGTGTCAGCCTTGAGTACACTACTTGTGGCATGGTAGAAATGCAGGACAGTAATCCCATCTTCCTCTTGAACTGAGGACACAAAAATATTGGAACACAGAGGTGATAAAATGCTTTTTATTGGAACAACATAGTTTTTGCAATTGCTCAAGCTTTCAGGCTAACAGGAGCCCCACATCTGTAAAATGCAAGAGTTATGACAGGGCAGACATCTGAGGGGCAAAATTCCCTTGAACAGATTTAATTGCATATTAGACCATCTTTCAATAAATAGCTTACACCACTGAACCACGGAAGTATGCATATAAGTTTATAAGTTGTCACTAGGCTAATGACCACTAGTGCCTTGGCAAGCCTAGCCATGTAAAAATCCAAATATCTGGTGTAGTATGAATAACAGAAGACCAGGAATGATACAGTGGACATAGATCTGAGGTGGGGTGACTGGAAGAATTTATTAAGTAAAAAAGAGCTGGTGTGACAACTCAGACTAGCAGACAATTTTCCACCAGGTATAAATGATTCCTTGACTATTTTTCCAGCCCTGAAAGAAAAGTCTATGAAACTTTTAAGTATTTTAACATTTTTATATGCATTACTGTGCCTGCTTTTTTAGACATATGCTGAAGGTATTTAATATATAATAGTTTTCTATTTCTAGCAAGCTAGGTCAGTTAGAATATTAACATTTTCTTTAATTAATATTGTTCATGTGATTTTTTTTTACCATATCATTGGCTCAGTTTTATGTATTATGCAACATATACTGGAATAAAGATAGTTCTCAAATCAGTGTGCTTTATTCTGATGAAGTCTTCTATGTGAAAGACGAAAGTGCTTAATCTTGGTGTGTATTTGCTGCAATAAACAGAGTTCATATACAGGTTTGTTTGGTGCGTTTTCTATTTGGTTCCAAGCCTAGCCATGTACCCTAAACCATTTGGGTCCCCAAGTATCATGGACATCTATATGGGAAGAGTATGCTAGTAGGAGATAACTAAGGATTTATAGAGGGGATGTTAGCTGTCTACATATGTTCCCAGATCCCTTACCAATGGGTTGACTCTTAGGGGTGATTTATCAGTGGTGTAATTAACTTGCACAAAGAGCAAATCACACCACTAAAGGCTGTTCGAACAAACATAAAATGTATAAGAAAACCGAATAAACATGCCTCCTCTTGCTCTCAAATATTTAAATAACTGAAACACTCAGTACAAACCGCAGTTTAGGTGGAAGCTTGGTAGTTCTTACAAGAACTGTTGAGCTGTTACAAGCAGCAGTTTAAATTGAAGCTTGCTAAAACTGTTGAGCTGTTAACAGCAGCTGAAACACTCTTGATACAAACAGCATCTGAAGAAAGATCTGAAGAAGGTTAAGCATAACCTAAAGTGCTTATCCTGTATTTTACTGTTTGTTTTACTATTTGTTTTATAAAATAAAGAGTTTTTAACAGTCTAAATTAGAACTGGGAAGCTCCTACTTAGATCGCTGTTTATATTGTGTGCTTTAGCTGTTTTTAACATCTCAACAATTCTTGTAAGAGCTGGTAAGCTTCAACTTAAACTGCTGTTTATCAAGAGTGCTTCAGCTGTCTTTAACAGCTCAACAGTTCCTGTAAGAGCTAGCAAGCTTCAGCTTAAACTGCTGTTCATATCCAGTGCTTCAGCTGTTTCTTACCAGCCCAACAGTTCTTGTAAGAGCCAGCAAACTTCCACTCTAACTGCTGTTTGTATCGAGTGTTTCAGCTGCTGTTAACAGCTCAACAGTTTTAGCAAGCTTCAATTTAAACTGCTGTTTGTAACAGCTCAACAGTTCTTGTAAGAGCTACCAAGCTTCCACCTAAACTGTGGTTTGTACTAAGAGTGTTTCAGTTATTTAAATATTTGAGAGCAAGAGGTGGCACGTTCATTCTTTTTTCTTATACATTGTGTAATTAACTTGGGTTGACAGTTTCCCAAAGGACATTATAATGCATTTTTAGCATTGACTTTTAGGCTATGACTTTGACATCAATCATTTGTCTGTGTTAAACCTTCTTGCAAGATGTTGGTGTCTTATGGGGAATCTATAATAGCTCCCAATTTATATTCATCCACAACCTTAGTGCACCAGAGGCATTGAATTTTAGCCTTGACTTCCAAGTAGTAGATTTCAAACAGGAGTGGCCCAGCACAGAGCTTTGGGGTACTACACTGGTGACCATTCTCTTGGTGGAGGTGGTTTCATGGGTTCTGGCTTCTTGGGTCCTGTCTGTGAGCAAACAGGCTATCCAATGAGTTATGCAGAGATTACTATCTAGCTCAGACAGCTTATCGACAATGCCTGGGTAGGGTACTATATCTAATGTCTTGGCCAGGTTAAGATCAGCAGCATGCACTGTTTTACCCTAATGTGTTGCCTTGGTGACCCTCTCAAAGAAGCTAACCAGGTTAAGTAGGTATGACATTCCCTTAACAAAGAAAACTGAGATGGGTCCACCATCTGCAGGTTGCCAATTTCCTTGTTTATCATTTCCATGATAATTCATACCATGGCTTTGCATATTAGACTTGTTAGACTGATGGGTTTGTAGTTCCATGGATCAGTTGATGATTCACCCTTATGGAGGGAAATGGTTGTCGTGGTCCTCCAATTACTTGGACTATAGCCTATTTCAAGGCTGTAATTGAACAGTGCCTCAAATGCTCCTTGTAGGGTGTGTTTCAGACTGTTCAGGTAGCTACTTGGGATATTGTCAGGACCCATGGAGGTTGTGTTCTTGACTTAAGTAAGTGCTGCCAGCATGATCCTTGCTAATAGTTGGGGTAAGTATGTTGGAAGGGATTTCATCTGGTGGAACTTGGAGGGGAGGTGAGGTGAAGTTTGAGCTACATTTATCAGCCATTAGATTTGCTATGTCACCCTGACAGGTGAAGGTAATACCATTCACCACCAGTTCAGCACACTGCTGTGCATTGCTTTAAGGTTCTGGACATAACTGAAGAAGCCCTTGTGATTGTATTTAGCCAGTGAGAATATCCTGAACTCATAGTTGGATTTGTTTCATTTAATTAGACCTCGTAGTTTCTTGTTTAGTTGTATAAGATAACATTCATCTTTAAGGGAGTTTCTGTTCCTGATTTTGGCCATGAGCTTTCTTCTTTTGTTATATACCCTGTTTAGGTGAGAATTCCACCGGTGGGGGGGTTGCTTTTAGCATTTGTTCTGGGTTTATTTCTGATAGCTATGACAGCCTCTATGCACCCATTTACATATTTCTATAGGGACTCTGTGAATAATTTTGCACAGGTAGCTGTGGTCTTAGGGTTAGCAGGAGCCTTGAATTTTGACAAACTGTCACTTAATAGGATGTAGTTTATCTTTGAATGCTTCCTAACTGTTACTGGTTTAGATGGGATTTCTGGGTTAATTTTTACTTCAAAGGAGACAGTTTTGTGATCTGACCTCACTAGTGAGCATGTGACATGGTGGTAATGGGGGTGCAACAGTCTCCCATGTTGGTGAGTACCAGATCTAGCATGCTTGATCTTCTGGTTGGATGGTGCATTACCTGTTCCAGAGTGTTTGTGTTAATAAAGTCCAGAAATGTTGTGTCTGTGAGGCTGAGGCAGTGTATGTTTCCCAGTCTATAGAGGGATAGTTAAAGTCACCCATGAATAGGATGTTTGGTTAGATGGTGAGCACCCCTAGTAGGGTTAGGTAAGAGTATTGAGACACCACAGACATAGATTGTGATCTGTAGCTAGCCATAACATGGTGAGGGATCTTATCTATGTGGCCTTGCACATGGATGAGCTCTATGGTTTTAGCCTATTTAATGAACCTGGAGGTATGTTTGTTGCTAATGTAGATCAAGACACCTCCATCTTTGGTTCCAGTCTGTGCTGTTGTTGGCTTAAATGTGAAGAAAGCACTATAGCCTTGAACTGCTGGAGTACTTTCTATGAATTGAAACCAAGTTTCAGTCGTGGCACAGATGTCTACATTCTTCAGAGTGAGGAAGGCTTGAAGGGTGTGGAGTTTTTTGTTTAGGCTCTTAGCATTCATCAGTAACACCTTGAGGTTACTTGTAGGCCTTTTTACTTTGTTGGTAGTTTTGTCTTTTTGTCATTACCTAAAAAAGGCTCTAAGGGGTAGAGAGCATTTTATCTAATCATAGAGGGGATAGGTACAGCCCATCCTTGACAAAGTAACACGCCCTTTTGGCCATATCCTTCCATGCTGACAGATATTGGATTCCCCTGGAGTGACATCAGGAACTAAGCCAATTATTAAAATGAATAATTTTATCTTCATCCTGTAGCATCATCCTTGGCGCAGGTAGAATGCAGCTCAATACAAGGCTCATACATAAGTGTGATGCATACTCCAAGAGATCCATTATGTCTCTTTTTAAATAGTCCAGTGAGGTATATCTCAGGTCATTTATACCCACATGGACTATAACAGAATCATATTGGGGGTGCAGTGACTTGAGTGCATGATATTGCAGATCCTGTCTCCAGATAGGCCACTGCCTGTTATCTCCTCCTTGTCTAACCTACTGAGTGGGCTATTTGTGTGCTGCACAATGGAACCCCAATGACAAGAGTTTTAGGAAAAGTATATATTTGCCTTATGGGCTTTGCTACATTTGGTGTTTCTTTTGGTGTGTGTTTAAGTGAAGCGGTGTTCCCATTATATGGCTTTAGAGCTTTTTGAGATTTGGGAAGGTCTTCTTTAAGCACCTTAGCATAAGACAGTCTGTGTGTGTGGTAAGCAGAGTGTGTGAGGGATGTAGTGTCGATATACCTGACGACCTCAGTAGTATGCAAGATTTTTGCCTCCAAGGAAGTTGTGTATTTACAGCTGTCACATACCATGTTAATTTCTTTAATGAATAACTGCTAATCTGAAAATATGAGACAATTGCTGCATTTCCTTAGGATGTCCAAATCTACCATACTAGCCACAGAGAAATTTGGAAGTTGTGTATCCATATTGTCCAGACCTGGAATAGGGTGGGCTGTTTAGGATTAAGGATTGGATTTTAAGAAGGTCTTCTAGGGTAGTTCTGGAGTTAAGGGTAAGATGTTATATAGAGCTAGTATATGGTAATGCTATTTCATGTGCAAGTTAGCTCAACTATGCACAATGCCACAGTGTTTAACAGGTTTCAGCCCTAATAATAGCTTTATAGGGAGATGTTACTGTCTAGGCATTTGCTACTATACAGGACATCACTAACTACTGCTGTTTAGTGGGCAGATCTGTGCAAACTTGCCTGATTTATACTAGAGGAAAAAAACTTGAAATCTGACTCCTATTCCCTTTATCTAATACAAAAACACACTTTGAGCTTCCTGGTGTGTTTCCAAACTCAAAGAGACCAACTAAACACGTTTTTCCACAAGATGGATGATCCTGGTATTTCTTTATGTAAAAGCACAGCAAACACAACTCAAAGTGAAGATTAAACAGCAAACAACAAGCAACTACCAAACAACCCTTCAGTATGGGGGTTAGGAGGCAAACAGAACTTGCATTCATAAACTGTAGAATATATGCAGCAAATAAACTGTGCAGATAAAGAAGGGGGAACAAACCCCATAATAATGGCAAATTATAACACGGGTATTTTGAGTGGTCACCTGGGGATCATGGCTTCTCGGGTCCCATGATAGCTGCAAAAGTGTAGAATGATGTTCAAATGTGTTAGAGAAAACATTGAAAATTCGAGGGACTTTAAGAAGGTTAAATCAGCCAATACTTGAGAAACAAAACTGGACTGTTCATTGGAATGCTTGATCATAAAACTAAAACTCAAATACTTTGGCAACAGTCTCCCATGTTGGTGAGTACCAGATCCAGTATGCTTGATCTCCTGGTTGGATGGTGCATTACCTGTTCCAGAGTGCTTGTGTTAATAAAGCCCAGAAGCACTGTACCTGAGAGTTTGAAGCAGTGTATGTTTCCCAGTCTATAGAGGGATAGTTAAAGTCAACCATGAATAGGGTGTTTGGTTGGATGGTGAGTGCCTCTAGTAGGGTTAGGTAAGAGTAGTGAGACACCACAGACATAGATGGTGATCTGTAGCTAGCCATAACATGGTGAGGTATCTTAGCTATGGGGACTTGCACAATGGTTTGCACTTTTGTGCACACTCATTCACATTTTGTTCACATATGTCATTCACTGTTATATATTATATTACATTTATCTTTTTTTCTGTGCATGTGCGTGTGTGTGTGTGTGTGTGTGTGTGTGTGTGTGTGTGTGTGTGTGTGTGTGTGTGTGTGTTTGTGTGAGACTTCTCTCTTAGGAGGAACAAAGGTGTCAGGGAAATGTTATATACGGTAATATACTTCTGGCCCAGTTCCAAAAGGCTTGCTGATAGTATAAGTGACCACATACACTGAGACCATGTTTTTTTGGAATCTGGCCCCCGGTGTAAGCCTGTTTACATACAGGCCTTACACCAAAGTAAGTCACTTACTCTGAGAGCAAGCCTTTCATAATCAGACAGACTTACACTGAGAGAAACTTTTTTTTTTTAATCTAGCCCTTCATTTCTTCTAAAACAATAAATAAACTAAATCAAATCAACATTCATTATGTTTTGGACATAGTCATTAAAATGAGAAATTGGTTGATAGGTAAGCTAGTGTGCAATTTATTTTTGATTGATGCAGATATTAACTACACACTATGACTGTAAATGCAAACCTTGTGTTTACTTCTGTCATTGCAGCTGTCATTATCCTGTAATGCAACAGTGGGCAGGATTCACGATGGCTTGCATGGAGTCTAAGAGTCGTGTAAGACTCCATGCAGCCATCGCAATCCAGGAACAGCCCGAAATCCCATGTAAGAGATAGCTAAAACGACTCTTACATGGGCAGGGCGTGGATATGCTAATCACCCCACTTGCAGTCGAAAGGCATGCAAATGAGGTAGATTAGTGATCCAAGAAGCTGAAACCAGCCCGTGTAAGAGTCGTGTTAGGTGCAGAAATGTACTCAGTTGACAACTGAGTACGTTACTGTAAATAACACAACGGAGCCATGACAGCTCCAAATAAAGTGTGCAAAAGTTGCAGTCAGCATGCCAATGGCCAAATATATGGCCATTGGCATGTTAACCCGATGCAAACATGAAATAAAATTAATTATTTTTTTTGGAGATCGGCGATGTTTAAACGCAGCGCAGCCCCGCGCAAACGGGCTGTGCTATATAAAACAGAAAAATAAAGGTTTGAAACCCACAAATGTGGGTTTTATGTAATGCATGGATTTGCAATGCAGGGACTAGAAGACCAAAAACAACATGGCCACCGTCTAGTGGTTGCTAAGGGGGGAAGCTGAGTGTAAGACATGCAACTAAGCATTAGTAGACAATCCTATGTAAATGAGTGGTAGGATAGTGAATCACACTGTCACATAGCAAATGAGCACATTCTGTGTAGTGTAAGAGTTAGATAAGGGGGAGTAACAGAGTAAGGAGATAGGTGACATCACAGGGGAGAATGTCAGGAAGAAATCAAGCTCATTGGAGCAAAGTGGTATGTGAAAGATGTCAATCACACAGCATAAAAAGAGGAGTGTCAACAGATAAGCATGGGAAAGGAAAGAAATGGAAGGTGTACACTGTGGCCAACACAAAAGTTTCTTGCTGTACGTGCATGCGCGCGTGTGCGCGCTGGGAGCCGCGAGTAAGACAGAGTGCGCGCGTGTAAGGCAAAGTAAGCATGTAGGAGCCTGTTTAAAGATCTGTAGACCTGTTTGCGCTGGTGTGCACGCGTTTTAATCCGAATAAGCAGATTCTGGTCCGTGTAAGCAAGTGTGCGCATGTGGTAGCCACTGTGAGTGTGTTTTCGCTGGTATGTGCGCTGCTCCCCCCTGAGGAAACAGAGAGGAAAAGGAAGCAGAAGAAATAGTAGGAAACTAGCAGGGAATACTTGTGGAGGTAGCAGGTGAAAACAATTAGAAGCAGGCAATTACACAGGCAGAATACAAGCCCAGCCCAGCACTTAAAACACTGCAAACAGCATTGCAGTATGTTTCTCTCAAGAGACACTGCAAGACAGGAGTAAGCTAGTAGAAGTGAAAACTGAAAAAGCTGCACTCAGACCAAACATGCTAGGGGCTGCCATAGCTGTCATAAGGAGACATAGGAGACTTGCTGAGGGTGGCGACAATGGAAATGCTGCCAGACAACCCACAGTGAGGAAACGGAGAAGAGTGTACAGGCCCAGGGTCACCTACCAGGGGTTACATAAGCTGGAGATAGCGGAGCGCTATAGAGTGGACAGAGACCTCCTGCAGCAAATTGTTGAGCTGTGCAGGCCACGCCTCACACACAGAACCAACAGAGGGGAACCTATCCCAGTGGAAACCAAGGTATGTGTTGGCCTAAGAATACTAGCAACAGGTACCTTCCAGAGACCAACTGGTGATATGATGAGGATATCACAGGCATCAGCCTCCAGGGTACTGCACCAGTTCCTGGATGCCATGTCAGCACATGTCGGTGATCATGTATATTTCCCCAATGCCCGTGAGGTATTGGCCAGCAATATGCGTCTCTTCCAGCAGATAGCGGAATACCCTGAGGTAGTGGGTGCAATAGACTGCATGCACATACGCATCAAAGCACCAGACGGTGAGCGGGGTAGGGCCTACATTAACCGCAAGGGCTTCCCCTCCATCAACTGCTAGGTTGTGTGTGATGCCCAGGGCATAATAATGAATGTTTGTGCTGGCTGCCCTGGGAGCTACCATGATTCCTATATCTAGCATTTGATGCAGCTGTACCAGACATTTGCCAATGGGGACATCCCACATGGTCACCTAGTGGGGGATGCAGGTTATGCACTGGAGCCATGGCTGATGACACCCATCAGAAACGCACACACACCTGAACAGGAACGCCATAATGAGGCACACGCACAAACACGTAATGTAATAGAGCATGTGTTTGGGCTGCTCAAGTCATGGTTCCAGTGCCTGGACACATCTGGTGGAGCCTTGCAGTACTCACCAACTACATGTACCCAAATTGTCATGGTATGTGCTATGCTATATAATATGATCCTGCAAAAACAGCTGCAGCAGGACCAGCATAAGTCTGGGACAAGCAGCCCCCCACCATTGCCAAGGCCATCACAGGCAGAGCGTGACTCAGAGGAGGAACAACCTGAGCCTGCCCCAGTAGACAGACGGAGGTGTGCCCAGTATGCCCTGACCTTGGCAAAGAGGCAATGCATAGCACATACACTGGCTCAGTAGGAACCCTGGGAATGATACCCCTCTCTGACTCACTCATATAGTAACAGGGATGCCTAACATGACAGAACCTGCTCTCAAACATGTACAGGGAGTGTAGTATGTGCATCTGACAGAGGCAGCCCTGCAGCACCACCTGAGGCATGATTGCCATGTGTTAAGCAATGTAACACCATCTAGTATATGCAAACATGAAGACCCAACCTAACATCTCACCCTCACCAAGCATGATGCCACACTATGAAGACAACAAGATCAAGTACAATAATTGGCTGCGGTATTGCTGTTAGCAAGGGGGAACACATGGCTGACAGCCTGGGCTGACATGCCAAGCAAGACATGATGCCCCACCTGCTAGGGATGGCTCGCACCCAGCACACCTGGCTGTGTAGATACTGGCAAAGGCTGTTGTCACCCCTACTGTGCCTGGAATAGGTATGTCTGGAAACACAAACCCACCACCATAGGTAGCACAAGGAATAATAACCTGGACGTAATGCTACCCAACGCCAGAAGTCTAACCTGCAAGGTGCATGCAGACCAAACCCACCACAGCATGGAGAATGGTAATATGTGTTCTGTAACAGAAACCTGGGCAAGGCCCAGAAGAGCACCCTAATACTACCAGGTTATGCCTCATACCATGCTCTACAGCTCCAAAACATGGAACAGACGACAATAGGAGTGTGGCTACCAGTAATTATCAAGAATAACCACACCCCCAGGTTGGTACCACAGCAAGAAGCAGCATGGACTATCCATGGGCAAGTAACACTGTCTCAAACTGCGTACCTGTTTGAAGCCTGCTACAGACCACACACACAAACCCAGGTACCCCAGCCAGCCTTCCTAAAGACACTTCAGAGTATGAATGTCTCAACAAATACCAAACAAGGCACACACAAAGTATGACATAGGTGGCAATCCATTATGTATGGAAGAAGTCATCATGGACCTAGGGACACAAGTGGACGATAACCTGTCATGTGACACTCACATTGCCAAGGTGGCCAGGAAGACCTGCTATATTGCCCACCTTAATATGAAAGGATGCACATGTAGAGCTACAGAGGTCACTGTGCCCCCATACCCTTCCCTTATCAGGCCCATACGTGACAACTATGCCCCAGTTCGGATGTACCTTACCTTACACATGCAGCAGTCAGAAAGACCCCAAATGTATCCCACCAACAGGATAAAGGGTCCAAACATTGGACATCTGCAGCCTGGCTGAAGAAACCACAGCCCAATTCAGAAGCATACTGCACAGTCAGAGGTGATGTATGCCTGATGTACAAGGCCATGTCCAATCCAGAATGAATGGACATGCTCCACTGCAGAAACCCCAAATCCAGCAGACATACCACAGTGAGATATCTGAACCTCTACACATAGATTAATAGGATGTGCTGGAGGGATAGACCCATAACCCAGAGGCTCAGGACACTCTGGAACAGAATTCCAGTCCATGATAGACTGAGCTCCACACACAAACTCAACAAGAGAAATCCGGTGAAGTGCATGGGAGATAGTAGGTGTACACTGGCGGCCATCCCTGTGTCACATCTAGGAAAGTAAACCCTATGTGGGCATAATATGCACATTGCAAGGGGTGTTGAGACTCACACACAGTCTGTCCGTGCTCAAACAAGGCCAGGGCAGATAGCCTAGTATGAACCTATGAACCTATGATGATACAAATTGTGCAGGACACAAAGGATTATCACACAGCTGTCCTACCTGATGTTAGGAACCATGGTGATAATCCACAGATATGCTCTGCAGCACTCTAATATCACAAACAATACACCAAACTCACACACATTGCCAACAGCCTACCGAACAGATTCCTTCCAACCTCCCCACCAGCACCTAACTGCCAAATATCTATCCCAGGAGAGTGCTGGCCCCCCGACATTGCAGGTGCTGAGGTAACAGCCAGCATCCACAAAGCACAGCACGCAGCATCAATGGTATCAGATGGTGTCCTGGGTTGTGTCCAACAAGTACTGTAAGAAGAATGGAACAGCAAATATCATTACTGTGCACTATCAGTCCTACCACAGGATATGTACCCAAAGAGCAGTGTACAGCAACAGTGGTCCCACACCACAAAGGGGGTGCCTGAATGGATAATGCAAACTATCATCCCTCAACCCCGAATATCTAGGTTGGCAAAGTAATGGAGAGGATGATCATGGATCCCATGAATAAAGAGATTGGGTACCTACAGACATTGGACCCTACCCAGTGTGGCTGTCATAGGGCAGATCCTGCCCCTTACACATGTCTGACTCATGTGAAACATGGAACAAGCCCATTGATGTGGGGAATGTTGATCACATAGCCTATCTGGACCTTGCTAAACCCTTCCATACAATACCCTAGTTGGCAGTACAGATAAGCTCACCAGCCTAACTACAAACCCCTATGCAAGTAGATGGGTTGCAAACCAGCTCAAGGACAGGACTGACCTGGCAGACATGCTGTAGCCATGGCAGACTGCAAACCAGGTACAACTGGCATCCCACAAGGCATGGTCCTGGGACCTCTCTTGTATGCTATATATGTCACATAGGTACAGGCCAACATGGATGGACTCTGTCTGAACAGGTTTGCAGAGGACTACAAACTGGCCACCATATCGGACCCTCCAGCTGACACAAACAACCTACAAAAGGCACACATAGAAACACACAAGTGGTGCCACAACCATGTCAACAAGCTAAATGCAGAATAGTGTATAGTCAACCCCTGTGGAAACACAGTACATGGCAAGAAATTACCACATAGGTGTTAACCCAGTAAGTACATCAGGAGAAATAAGAGACCTGGGGACACAAGGTGATAGATATCCTGCATGTGACAACCATGTGTCTGTAGTGGTTACAGAAACATACCATATACCCACCTAATCATGAAGGTAAGCACAGCTTGGTTAGGGTAGGTCAATGTGCCTCTCCAATCATCCATCAGCAGCCTCACAATTGTGTACAATGGCCCTTCAGGGATGTACCATAGCAGACACCTGCAGCAACTGGAAAGACCACACAAATACCCCACCAGGAGGATCGCAGAGCTGTAACAGATGCCATGTGTCGCCTGAGTAAAGAAACTGCAGCTCCACACAGTGCCATACTGCCTGGCTGGAGGTGAACTGTGCCTGATGTATAGAGCCATGACCAACCTGGTATCAATGGACATTTGGCACCCTGTAAACACTGAATGCTGGTGACCTATGCAGCTGAAAGGCCTGAACCCCAGCACAGACATAAACAGGACATGCTGTACCGATTGGTCCATAACCCAGAAGCTCACTCCACTCATGACTAAACTCCCACTACAGGATATCCAGGGAGTCCCTTAGTGACTGTCATCCAGAGGAATCATGATGACTGGATGGGAGATGGTAGGTGTACCCTGGCTATCACCTGTATGTCACGGGTAGACAGAGGCGCAGCGCACTAACTGTGACATA
Organism: Protopterus annectens; assembly: GCF_019279795.1. Taxonomy (NCBI): domain Eukaryota; kingdom Metazoa; phylum Chordata; order Ceratodontiformes; family Protopteridae; genus Protopterus; species Protopterus annectens. Next base: position 795,988,777 of record NC_056744.1, read on the forward strand.
TGTCATGGCAAACACCAGTAAATGTGTGTTGAAGGACAAACACTCTCTGACTAGCATTACAAATGGACTAGGGCACATGGACATTGTTTGTCACTGTCCACACAAGTTGTGGAATACATTAACAATGTCGGACAATCATGTACTATGCTGTCCATATCTGAACAAAATGCAACATGGTCATATCTGCACAACTGGCCCTCAACCAATCTGGTGTGCTCACTCTAAATATTACAAGCAGTGATAGGACTGAAACCGATTATACTGTCCACCACAGTGAAAGTACTGCACCAGTACACTATACGACAATACAACTGTTTGGTCAGCAGGAAAGGATGATGACAACTGTATGCAAACTATCCCATGGTGACCCTGCAGGCACAGCATAATGCCTGTTAGGTTCAGACACAAAGCAGTTGGGCAGTAAGAACACAACCTGATGTCCAACACTCAACTATACATGTGATATATAGATGGCGTCCACACACAAACACAAATGTGGTGGTCCACAAATCCCAACATAAGGAAAGGTCACACTGGGCATGCTCGCACACTTAGATAAATGAGAAGTGGCAGTCAAGAAGCCATACAAACTGCGAACTGGGCATGCTCACACACTTAGGCCATGTCACAGTTCAGCAGTTACACACACATATCTGGCATTTCTATGTGTTAACACAGGAACCTCCCACAATACAGACATCTGCCCAGTGCACACAGTGAAGTTACAACAGAGACATAAGTAAAGTACTGGATCCCACTCATATGCAAACATCTCCCACAGTACACACGTTGTTTATAGAGATAGGGAAGGCTATGGCAATAAAGACCCACAAACAGTATATGAGCAACAGATACTTGCATCTGACAGGTAAACAGATGGCCGTAGAGTGCAATACCTGACTGTTGTCCCTAGGGAATACAGAAGGCCATCCACAGTGTATTTGGCATTTGTCTCCACTGTAACTGTGCCTGTGCAAAGTTAATGCATAGATATGCTCTCCCCTGTACTGATGGATAGTCACAGATGTACATACCTCTTCATCCATAATGATGTCAGCACACTATACATATGTCAGGAGCAGAAATCATACCCAGTAATGTGAATAGCGTGCTCCGCTACTACGTCTCTAACAAGTGTCATAACATATATAATTGAATCCTGCAAGTGCCCAGTATGTGTGTAAATGTGTGTGGGGGAGTGGTGTGTGCAATTCCATGTGTATGAGAAATGTCCCTTTTGGCAACTAGTACTACACAACACATGCTGCATACTCCACTGTCTAAACACTGATGATGTCAGCACCCTATAAGTACAGCAGGACAAAGCAATCCCCCCCCAGTAATGCAAGTAGCACGCTCTGCTAATGCGTCTCTCACAAGTGTAATAACATAGGTAGGGATTTGAATCTTGCAAGTGCCCAGTATGTGTGTGGGGGAGTAGTGTGTGCAATTCCATGTGTATAAGAAATGTCCCTTTTGGCAACTAGTACTGCACAACACATGCTGCATATTCCACTGTCTAAACACTGATGATGTCAGCACCCTATAAGTACAGCAGGACAAAGCAATCCCCCCAGGAATGCAAGTAGCACGCTCTGCTAATGTGTCTCTCACAAGTGTCATAACATAGTTAGTAGGGGTTTGAATTCTGCAAGTGCCCAGTGTGTGTGTGAATGTGTGTGGGGGAGTAGTGTGTGCAATTCTATGTGTATGAGAAATGTCCCTTTTGGCAACTAGTACTACACAACACATGCTGCACTGTCTAAACACTGATGATGTCAGCATCCTATAAGTACAGCAGGACAAAGCAATCCCCCCAGTAATGCAAGTAGCGCACTCTGCTGATGCGTCTCTCACAAGTGTCATAACATAGTTCGGTAGGAGCTTGAATCCTGCGAATGCCCAGTGTGTGTGGGAGTAGTGTGTGCAGTTCCATATGCATGAGAAATGTCCCTTTTGGCAACTAGTACTACACAACACATGCTGCATATTCCACTGTCTAAACACTGATGATGTCAGCACCCTATAAGTACAGCAGGAGAAAGCAATCACCCCCCCAAAAATGCAAATAGCACGCTCTGCTAATGCGTTTCTCACAAGTGTCATAACATAGTTAGGTAGGGGTTTGAATCCTACAAATGCCATGTGTATTTTTGTCACACAGTTTGTCCATGTGTGTGGGGCCTACCTCTCAACCTCTTGGCATAAGAAATCTGGACAAAGCCCAACAAAATGGGGGGACAAAAGCCCAAAAATAGGGGCATATTTTAAATATTTCTCTTATAAACTTAGGAAGTTGCTAGAACATACATTTTCTGAAAGAACTGAAGTCTGAAACTCAAATTAGTTACTTCAGTCCTTAGATCATCCCAGTGATTTGCCAGAAAATCACACATTTTAGGAGGAAAAGGCCAAAAATATGAGGCAAAAATCTGGACATTCTGTGAAAATCTGTACAGTTGAGAGGTATCGTGTGGGGTGTTGTTCCCAATATTGCACGACATACATTATATTAGTAATGTCAATGCACACATGATGTATGTGTGTGCCACCTACACATATGTACCTGTGAACTGCAAGAGTTCCCATGTCCGAAGCCTGCCTCATGTGAATACATGGAATATGCATCAGACAACTGTATGACTGTGGTGTTCTGTGCAGGGGCTGCATGTGGTATGTGACTATACAGTGTGGGTTGTAGATGGTGTCATCCCACCAGCGAGGGATACATGATTGGTCTGGAGCATATAGTCCACATGTTGGTGATGAACAGGTGCAGCATGTTGTCACCACTTGTGGGAGTGGTAACAGGTTGTTCCATAGCAATGCAGGGAATGAATGATAGGAACCCTTCAGATAGGGTCTTGCAGCTAGAATAATGCTCACACTGTATGTTAGGGTAGTCGCAGTGCAACCATATAATGGTGTGTGTAGAGACTGTCATATTCCCAGTGTTGTCAGGAAGGCCAAGTGGGTTTCCTGTGTATGGGAGTGTGGTGTGTGCCAGGCTATGAACCTGAAGGCAGTCTAACCCACTGTGTGTTGCACATGGAGAGGCTCTGATGCTTTGTGCAGTGCCACCAACCTGGGGGTGTGTGTATTTGAGGTGCCTTTGGATACATCCCCCTGTTCTGGTGTGGTGCATGTGTAGGGGATGACAAGCATGGTATCAGGAATGACCTGGCACTGATGGTGTGCACCTGGAAGCCTTGTACCAGGAGTCTGTTACTGCACGGATATTGCTGTACCCCATGCTAAGGACAGTTTCCACTGCATGCATCTTGAGGTTTACACTTCTGCTGTTGAGTAGCATTGCTATTAGTGTCCCATCCCGTGTGATACCTGTGTAGGTGGCTATGTAATGTCAGCCTTGCATACAAAGGCACTATGTGTGTAGCAACAGCCTCTGCCAATATACAATGGCCCATGGGTGACAGGTGCAAGCTGTCCCAAGCAAAGCAATGTGGCTTGTCCAAAATGTAATCCCACGCTGACAGGCATTGGATCCCCTTTGAATGTCACTGAAAGATACGTTAATTGCAGAAACTGATGATCCTGTCTATATATTGTGGCAGCATTCATGGTGAGGGTGAGATGCTACTCAAGGCCAGGGTCATACCAGCCTGTGCCACAAGCTCAGAGAGCCCCTCTATGTCCCCTAACATGTAGTCCAGGGAGGTGCGTCAGAGGTCATGCACACTGGCACAGACAATGACTGAGTCATACTTCTACGTGCCTTGGAGTGACCAGTATGCTTGTGTTATGTGGTGGATCATAGTGCCCGATGGGCAGCTCAGCATGACCGTCACCTTGTTCAGCCTGGGAGCAGGACCTCAGTGTACGTGATGATTGAGGTACCTCATACAACTGTAGCAGGTGTGTTGTCCAGCCGTATGGCCTGTGACTGTTTGGCACACAGGCTTTGTGAGCTATGTGATGCATGTGCTCTGCTCTGGCTTAACATTTGCTTGTGTGTCTGCTTTGCAGGTGTCAGCTGCTCAGGCAGGATGCTATTCTGAGAGCCCAGTAATGTACCTGTGTGTTTCTGTGTTTGAATTGTGGTTGTGGCAGGTCTATGGGAGATTGGTACTGTATTCACTGTAGTATCCCACTCCACCTGACAGGGAATGCCAGTGCTGTGTAAACAGAGCTTAGCCCCCAGTTTGGCTATGTGGTTGCATCTCTCACATGTGTTGTACGTGTATGGGAAGGGGAGAGGGTTGTCTGTGTACATGAGGCAGCTGTAACATTGCCACATGACTCACAGATTCACCAACTGTACCTGAGAGTAGATCGACAGGTGACCTTTGCACATGCTACCATAGCATTGTCACTCCCATACTAAGTAACAACACATAGGGCCAGTGGGGAACAAGGTACTCAAGGTGACTATGTGAGGGTGTAGTGCTCCTGATTTGTTAGTGCTGGCATATATGAATGCTGTCTTGAACAAATGTGAGGTAAGTCATATGCAATGTGTTACAGGCAAGCTACATGCAAACAGGACAAACAGTGACGTTCTGTCAAGTGACACATGGGCATCAGTACAGTAAGCAACACAGATGTCACTAGGGATCCACAGAGGCACTGTATATCTGCACTGCAGGTGGAATCAGTGTTTCAGGAATATAACAGGCAAACATGCATACAAACAAAGCTACAGTCAGCAGGCCTGTATGTAGACTATGCTACAACAAACAAGGTGTACAACTTCCAGTAGGTAACAGTGCATATATGCAGGCACTATAAGCCAGTACCCAGACATTCACAGGTCAGACGGGCTGGGTCCAGCTGCACCCCACACAAGTGTATAGACCACGTACCTTCGTAATGTTGAATAACTGGCCTGATACCCAAGTGCTCATACCTGTAATAATACACATGTCAAATAACAGACAATGAGCAATCACTCAGCAGTTCCAGACATAATATAATGTATGCTACCTGTCCTGGCACCACAGTATCCTTGACATGTTTGGACACTCTCCCTCCTGTCATAGTTAGTTCTGTGTTTTGGTGCTGTCATGCATGGTATGAGGTGTGACTTTGTAGTGCTAGTGTGCTCTTGTGAGCCTTGAACCTGTTGTGTAGTACTGCACAGATATCAACATCCTGAAACATCTGCATTGCAGAGTCATGTGTGGACAGCATGCAACTCACAGTTGACATGGCCATCATTAAGTATCAATATGTACATTGTTGTATCCCCTGTGCTACCTATGTAGGTGGCCATCCCTTCACAGCCTCACCACCAGTATGCAAAGATGTGCAGACAGAACACTGTGGTAATTACTATGGGTGTACAAAACAATACAATGACATTCATACTGTAACTGCATCAGGCATGCTGGTATATACCCACAATGCTATCATTACACTGTACTGTTGTCAACATCATACTATTACAATACATCTATGTACTCACCCTGTGCATCAGCACCATGTTAACCTGCTCCTGCACCGATTTTACAGATTGCAGGAGGTGGCACAGTTTCATCATATGCACAGGGTGTGTACCTGGTATGCCTGAGTCTGCCACTGATACAACCAATTGACATGTCTGTGTCTGTGTGTTGGTGAGGGACAGCAGTACAAGATGGGGCAATGTTGATGCAGTGTGTGTGCGTGTATGCGGTAGCCCTAGGTGTTATCACTTTGCATGTGTGTATGAATGCACACAGACCCACCTCATGGCTGCCATATACAGGTGTTTGTGGACAGCCACAGACTGTACCTGCCAGGTCATACAGATCACTGTTTGTGGCCATGGACACGGTACCTGTGCCTGGCAGGGGTGCTACGGAATGTATCAGGTACTAAGCCAGACTGGGTACTGTCATCAGAAGCAGGTGTTTGTTGACTGGAGACAGGTCCCTGTTGGGACTGTCCATCCCCACGTGCACATGGTCTCCTGGGGTGGTCCGATGACAGCACAGACCCAGCATTGCTGGGGCTGCTGCTGGCACTATGTGAGTGGCCGCGGCCCTGTTGTCATCTGCGATGGCTGCCAGCTGCTGCTGTTGCTGGCATACGGCCACGTCGACGCCTCAACCATCCACCATTGCCCTGGCTCATGGACATGTAGTTGTGGATAAGATCTAATGTGTCCCTCTAGTGGAGGGAGTATCCCTAACGGACAAGGTTCGCCACAGACGTCCTTTTCGGATGCTAGTAATCCGGCTACGACGTCCGTGAACTTGCTGCAGCCCTCCCAGGTTACTGTCGGTCAACCCACAAGAGTTCCAGCGACTACAACAGCAAGAAGGTATGAGTCTGGTAATCGTATAACGGACACTATACCTTCTTTAAACAACTTTCTTGACAATAACTGTTATTTTTTGCCTGATAGCACTAATGAAGTTAATAATGAGCCTCCTGTTTCCGAGCACAATAACTTGGAAACTAGCATTGATCTCTTAGACATGAAATTGTTTAAATGCAAGAAACTCCAATTGGAGGTTTCTTATTTGCAGGAATGCATCAAGACCAAAGTAATTCCCAAAGGCTTACGCCAATGGCGTTTTCCAGCTGGCCTGACTGAATCTTCTGTTTTTTACCAAGAACTTATTGATTTATTCGACAGGCAAGGATTTGAATTTTTGCAGGCTCTTATTAACTATTACAACACTGACATTGGTACTTTAAAAAGCGAACTTGAAATATTAGAATTGGATATTAAATCTCATGCTGAGTTTGTTAAATACAAACATGAATATTGTAGAATTTTTGTTAGCATTAATGCTACCATGGAAAAATTAATTGCTAACAAGAAAAGGAAATTAACAAGAGACATTAAAGACTATGCAAACAAGCGAGCTTATCCTAAATTGGCACAGAGCTCAGCGAATAATGGAAGTGGTCAGCAAATAACAGAACTTCCTAATGCTCAACCACTTCAGCCTGGCTTAGATAACATCAATAATAATGGTGGTAACAATAGACCAGGGGTTAGGAGGAGTCCTAGACTTAATGCTAATAATAACATTAGCCCCAATGCCCCAATGGCTGATGGCGATTTGCCATCTGTATCTAGTGACTACCCCAGTAGCAATATTAACTCTGATTACCAGGATTTTCAGATGGTGAACAACAACAGGGGCAACAATCGGCCTCGAGCCCAACGACAGAACAACTCAAGGAACAGGAGACGAGGTCGCAGGAGATGATGGATGTAATGGACTTTGGGGTTAACCCGATAGTTTATAAGAGCTTAAATGGTGATTTTACCGTTTACAATTATACTGCTTTGCACATTACACAAGATATTATTGATTTTTTATCTAAAGATTTTTCTTTTGTGCCAGGTCGCAGTATGGATATTAGCAGGCTTATTATTGATCTGAAGGTATTCACACGTAAATTAAATTTACATAGCTTGATGGGTGATAACTCATCTGCTACTAGCTTACTTAGAGTATCCAGCTCATATAACCCACCCTTGCATTCAACTTTACAAACATTTGAAAAAATGTGTGAGTTGGATTTATGGGCTATCAAGAACTCAATCACACATAGTAAACAGAGATGTCCCCCAAATATTACAATGCTGGAAAAAGATTTTATCCAGTTAATAAAAGATTGCCATATCCGAGTGATGAAACCCGACAAGGGTGGGGGGTTGGCCTTCATGGATCATTTTAAATACGTAGAGTATTTGTTTGAACACCTTGAGTCGCCTGCTTACAAACCATCCTCCTTGAGTGAAATAAATGGAGCATATAAAAGAATTAACAACATGCTCAATGATTTGTTTCTGGAAGGGTACATCAATAAAGAAACTTTAAATTATTTGATTATGCCAGCTCCAAAAATTCCAGTATTTTTTGGAACACCTAAATTGCATAAAAGACTCATTTCCACCCCATTTAGACCCATTATAGATGGTAGGGGGTCTATCACCCAGGCATGTGCTAAGTATGTCGACAGTATACTGAAACCTCTAATCAATTCCGAATCTCATATTTGTAAAGATTCATGGTCTTTTCTTAGAGATATTAATACTCTTACATATAATGACAACATGTTATTCCTTACTGTCGACATAAAAGACTTATATACTGTTATTCCACAAGACATCGGACTTGCCTGGGTAAGAGAGTTTATGTATGTAAAAAATGTTGACCACGACACTATAAATCTGACTGAAACTCTGTTGGAAATAGTTCTATCTAACAATTTTTTTATGTTCGAGGGCAGTTTTTACTTGCAAACCTCAGGCGTGGCCATGGGTTCACCCTGTGGTGGTTCCTTTGCCAATGCGGTACTTGCACACTGGGAATCCACATACCTATTTAAGGATGACCTTTACTCTAAACATGTTTCCTGGTACACTCGGTACCAGGATGACATTTTTTGTATTTGGGAGGGAGATAGAGGTTTGATTCCAACATTTATTGAAAATCTAACAAAATTGACTGACTTTCTAGAATTCACATATAGCATTGACGATGTAGAGATTAACTATCTGGACATAACATTGATCAAAGACAGAGTCAATCAAAGGTTTAAAAGTAGAATATTTAGGAAGCCAACATATTCAAATGCTTTCCTACACTTCTCGAGCAATCACCCCTATCACCAAAAGAAATCTGTCATTAAAGGACAGATGGTTCGAGCAGCACGCATGGTCAGTGATCCCTTTGATTTTTCAGTTGAGTGTAGCAAACTCACTAACATGTTTGTCGCAAGAGGTTACCCACAGTCATTAGTTTTGAACGTACTTACTGAAGTAACAAACAAAAGAGAATCAGGACATTTCTCCCCTTTACTTCTGGGTTGTATAACAAATAACCCAGAGCATATTGACAATATTATACAGACAGAAGTTTGTAATTTTTCCACACATAATAATGAAAGGGAAAAATTTAACATCAGTTTTTTACAGACTTTTTGCTTCGATTCTGTCAAAATTAGAGAAGTTGTTAATAAAAATTGGCAAATTATTAAAGACGACAGGTCTTTAAGCATTCTCTTAGGTGACTGTCCTAGGGTCACATATAGGAGAGGGCAAAATTTAAAATGTATCTTTGAGAGACAGTCAGATCCTAGGCCTAATAGACCTTGTGGCATGTATAGATGTGGATCATGCTCTCAATGCAAACATATTAGAGTAGCTATAGCATGTACTATCAACGGCAATGATTACAAATGTAATGGACATTACACATGCGAATCAAAAGCTGTTATATATGCAGCTCTATGTAACTCCTGTAAAGCTTTCTACATCGGGAAAACCGAGAGAAAGCTAAAAAATAGGATCTATGAACACCAGTATGCCATCATGAAGGCAGATGTCAACAATGCCCTTTCTAGACATTGCTTAGAGTTTCCAGGGCATGCTTTCTACTTTTTTGTCTTGCAGCATAGGGAGAAGGATGCAAGGGGTGGGCCATGGCAGATTCTATTGGAAATAGATGAACTGCTATGGCAGATTAGAACTAGGGCTCAAGTATTTCCAGGTATAAATGAAAGTTTATCTATAAAATGTGTCCTGAAATGGCTATCCTATAATAGGTAAACATTAGTAGGCTATTTTACAACTGAGCTTAAACCATTAGGAAATATGGAATTTTGTGGATATATACACACATTTGTATTTTAGTCTATATGACTTCCTAATACAACATACTTATTTGTGTATGTACATATATAAGCATATACTTGTGCTTCATATCTTTAAGAACATCTGGAATATATGTGTTGAATACACCAGTTATATATATATATATATATATAAAAAATCTGTCATTTCTATGCATAGTTTAATCATTTGCAAGTTTTGGAATATCATTTTTTGCACATTTTTCAGAGGTTTTACTCTTGCATATTGTGCATATTGTTTTTCATAGCAGCAAGCATAATATCGTCTTTTCCTTTTTCAGTATGAATTTAATATCATAATATGTATTGTTTGCACTTCAGAGTTTTTGGTAATTACATTCATTTGCATATTTTACAAATATAAGTAATAATAATTTAAGTAGCCAAGCTACAAGTCATCATATACGCTCTTGTGGGTTGAATTTTAATGAAATGTATTCGTTACAACCTGCTTCAACCTTTTTATAGTCTACTAGCTTTGCTTTGTTAAGGGGAATAGTGACAAGTAATCCTATATAATTTTGTTTAAAAACATTTTTAAACATTCAATAAGTAATTGCCTGGATGGTTATATAAACATCAGTTTTTATTTTCAACATTGATTCATTGCAGCAATGCTTGACTTTTTTATGTAGTAAACACAATTTAATTGTTTATCACTATTTTTTAATTTGAGATGGAAGCCTTTCAAGGTTGTCATGGTTATTGTAACAAGCACTAATGCACTTTAGCCTGATTGGTTCCATTTGTTTAATTATGTAGTATAAGATACTTTCTGTGTAACCCAACTCTTGTCTGAAGAAGGCGGGTTATTTTAACCTGCCGAAAGCGCTTACGTGTATTTGTTGTTTTTTACTGTGGAGTATTAAATCTGTGTTCCAGTCCTCTTATCGTGTGTGGTCCGCTTTTTTTATCAGTTTTATCTAATGTGTCCCCCCAATGTCTGTCAATGACCTCGGTGAAGTTGCGGATGGCAGCCACAACATCATGCATACTGTCACTCATGGCTTTGCGACATGCTCTCAGCTCCCTCAGACCCTGTCTGGTGTACCGTTCCATACGTGACTGTGCCTGCATTACAGCCCGAAACATAGCTGGGGTTGAAAGACCTCTGTGGGCACGTCTGACAGGGGTAGTACACCCACGGATGCTCCCACGAGAACCCATGGACGTCTGCCTGTGTGGTACCGTGTCAGGACCCTGGCCATGGCTGCAGTGTGGGGATGCATGTACCACCGGTACCACATTACCCTGGTCAATGCCCACTGTATCCTGTCCATCACCTAGGGACATTGGTGACAAAGGATGTATTGGCAGGATGACTGTTCGCATTGATGGGGTCGACAGCTGTGTAGTGTCAATTTGCTGACCAATGACGGACCCTGGCACACCTACCTGTGCCATTACACGGGTATCATCATTATCACTATCCACAGCAGCTGATTCAGGTTCCCTGCTGCATGACACCAGAGCAGCACCAGAACCTGTGGGAGTAAGACAGGAAACACAGTTTACAATGTGTACACAATGCCACCACTGGTGCACACATGCACACATGCACACATGGGCACATGCACACATGCACACATGCACACATGGGCACATGCACACATGGGCACATGAGCCCATGGGCACATGCACACATGCACACATGCAAACACCTCAGTATATGAGATATCAACCCACAGACACAAACACACCTGCAATCAAACACATAGCACTACTGCTTCAGCCTATTATTACTATTAGTATACAGAGTATTGAAGGTAATGGTATTACACACTCACCAGCATGGATAGGCTGCCTTGCTGTTACACCAGAGGGACCTGCAGAAAAGAGACATTTATTGTCAGTGGGCACAACTGTGCCATTGATACTGTGGGCATGATACAGTTCAGTAGTGCAACAGTTAGCTTTCACAGGTGTATTGCAGATATTGAGGATATCACTAATGCACGATAATTACCAAGATTACAGCTACAAAATGAGGACACACCTCACACATGCATAACCTAACAGTGTACAGAATGGTCAACTATACACATGGCATGTTACCTGCACGCTCTGTGTTCTGCTGCTGTGTGGCTCCAGCCTCCATCATTACACTTGTATGCTGTTGTTGTTGCTGCTGTGCTGGAGCCACAACACTCAGGAGTAGTCCCTCCAGTCTGGTGAGGGGGGGATGTCTAGCCACCCCACCACCTGTGGTAAGCTGCTGCCTGTGGATATTCGATGCATGCTGATGGACATTTCTAATTAAATCACTGCAGTGATGGCGTACCTGCTCATATGTCCGGTTATGTGTGCCTATGTCATTTACCCGACGGACCAGGTCTTGCCACAGTGCAGCCCTCTCCTGCTGGTTCTGGCTTGTGCGGGAAAAGAGGACAGTGAAATCCCGCACCAGGCTCTGGTATATCTCCTCCTCCTCTGCAGTGGAGTAGACAGGGTTCCGCTGGTGAACCATGGCCCTGAAAAGGAGAAGGAAAATATGTCAGCAATATCTGTCAGCAAACTATAGCACACATAATACACATAATACTCGACTGCAGTGATATAACTTAAGCACCATATATAGCATCTGTCTGTCTATTGGGGGATACACATGTACATGACCAGATATCAGTGCTCATCCGACAACTGTGCAACAGTACCTGGCACACTCCATACGACAGACTAGTATACTGTAGCAGTCAACACACTGTTTCAGGTACAATACACAACCTCACACTGGGGGTTTGTATCAAGGTACTGTATGGGGAACATTATCAGCCCATGCACTGCACACAATGCACGTTACATATTTCACTGGTAATGCACACTACTCTTACTTGCCATAACCCTACCTACACCACAGTGACATACAGGGTAACACAGTACAACATATGGCAATGTAGTATGTGTTGATCGCAATACCTCACACACCTGTTTCTGGCCTCATACCAAGGACACACACTACCATGACAGACAGACAGTCATGGTGAGCAATCACACCAGTACACAACATGCACCCAGTCACTAGCACACTCATTCCACCTCACATATTCCGTTTGCAATGTGTTCATGGGTGTGCATTTTGTCCTAGGTAGGTAGTGTGCTTTTGGCCCTGGGCCTACAGCAGCATACTGTTATGCTACCCTGCCCCTTGTGACACGTGTTATGATCGTACCTGCTCCTTACAAACAGTTAAACAGGGTGACTCATATGGCATATTACCTATCTGCATAACATTCAGCAGGGGTATGTCTGACATCTACTCATGGGGAGCCTTGCTTCTTAATTCTGTGTGGTCTACTACAGGGTATGTCATATCTGTGGGTAGGGTCCTGTACCTCCACCATGTGCTCTATACTGCAGTGACAAGGACGACAGACATAGGTAATTTGTGTTGTGGATGTTGGAGGTGTTACCATGGTTGTTAGACAACTGTCATGGGTGTGACCGAACTATGTATATCCAGCAGTGGTAACCTCTATGTAGGTAGTCTGTGTGCGTTCTGTGGTGTTTGAGTGCATTGACACAGTTACTTGCATATGTCTGTGTCCTTCTCCATATCTGTAGCTGTCATGGGACATATACAAACAGATATATATCCATATACAGATATAAATATATCAATATATGTATATATATATATATATATATACATATACATATATATATATATATATATATATATATATATATATATATATATATCCTACCATGTAGGACATTGTGGGGTGTGGAGGGGTACAGTGATCTACATGTCCATAGCTGACACACCATGTCCACTGACACATTCCATGTACAGGTATTACAGGACTAGTGTGCCACTGTGTATATCAATGTGGAGCCTATTGTACACTTGTTGCCCCTGTTCCCCCCTGACACATGCAGTGGTGGGCAGGCATGTACATATGTGGTGGTTACTGGTGTCAGTGTTTTTGAATGGAGTATGGTACTCCAGTATCCACACTGGTGTTCACTCCATGCCTTTGACACCAGGCACCTGTTGCAAGACATCTGCACACATGTGCCTCACACAGTCTATATATGTATATATATATATATATATATATATATATATATATATATATATGTATATGTATATATATATATATATATATATATATATTGATATATTTATATCTGTATATGGATATATATCTGTTTGTATATATGTATGTAAAATATGTATATATAGATGTAGATATATACATATAGATGTGGGGAGAGAGGGGGAGAGAGTGAGAGAGAGACACAGGGTGAGTGAGAGTGTGAGGGGGTGGGACAGAGAGAGAGAGAGATAGTCATATACAGACATGTCTGTTGTCAGTCAGATCTATCTGTATATGTATATGTCTCTACAGATATCTATATATGTATGTGTGTATTACATATATCTGTATGTACATATTCTAGCAATCTCAATGTCTGTGCAGTAAGTGAGAACCTGGTTCAAAGCTCCTGAAAGCACACCAGTGGTACCAGGCTATACCCCGTATCATGCTTTTTGGCCCCAGGACTCGGGACAAAACAAAAAGGGAGGGTGTGTGTCCATTTTCATGAAGGACACACACACCTCCAGGTTAGTGGCAACACATGAAGCATCACAGACCATCCAGGTGCAGATAACCATAGGCAAACCTGCTATACAACTAGTAGCATGTTACAGACCACCCTCCCAATCTCAGGGACCACATTCAGCCTTCCTGTAGACATTGGAGGATATGAATGTCCCACCACACACCATCATATTGGGATATTGCAACTACCCTAACATACACTGGGTGCATTATTCTACCCCAAACACCCTAGCCCAAATGTTCCCGGAATTCACTATGTCATATGCAATGGAACAGCTAGTCACCTCTCCCACAACAACAGATAATATACTAGACCTGATCATCACAAACATGGGGACAATGTGCTACACACTGGAAGTATACCCCTCACTAGTCACATCTGACCACAGACTAATCCCCCTGTATATACATATCCCACCTCCCCCACAACACAAAAGACTACAGTGGGAAACCTCTCACATGCCGACTTTACACTTCTTATAACTGAGTTGGTATCCTTAATGCCCACTGGGCCAGTGTAAACCACTTCCCACAATGCAGACACCTTCACATATGCTTTCTATGGACATCTCCAAGAATGCATGGGTCATGTGATCACAAATGAAACCATGAACCTCTCCACCAATGGCAGGCATCCTGTCTGGTAGACCCCAGCATTGAACAAATTGTATAACAACAGAAGGTAGCTACTGCACGGCAGAGCATACTTCCAAAGAGCTACGGCATCTCTGATCAGCAGTAGTAGAAAGATACGTTTTGTCGTACAAACATGCAAGGCCAACAATGAGAGGGACATCCCTATGGTCACTATGGATAACCACAAGGCCTTCTTCTGCTATGTTACACATGTGGGTGGGAACCCTCAGTTGTGTTCACAGTTAGTTCACAGTGACAAACGCTACACTGAACACACAGATAATGCCAACATTCTGGCAGACAGGTTCAGTGCAGGTTTCTCCCCTCCCTCACCCACACATGTGGAATTACTTATCCCAGCTGACTGTAACCTCCCTGTCATCTCAGATGTCCAGCTGGGAACCACCCTTAGCAGAGCTGTAAACACAGCATCAATGGGAGCCAATGGTATTGCAGGTTGCATGCTACGTGAACTGCAAGAGGAGCTACACATGCACATTAAATGCTATTCAGCCATAGCCTTACTACAGCATATGTACCTGGACACTGGCATACAGCAACAGTAGTCCCACTCCACACAGGAGGCACCTCTACAGACCCTGGTAACTACCGCCCCATAAGCTTAACCAGCCTGGTCTGCAACGCTATGGAAAGGATCATTATGGTACCCATACACTGAGACATTGGGGACTTAGACACTTGATCCCACATGGTTTGGCTTTGTACCGGGCAGATCCTGCCTTATGAACCTGGTTGACCTTTTCAAATCAGTCACTAGAGCCACTGACGAGGGCACAGCGGTCCATACAGCCTACCTGGACTTGCCTATGGCTTTCGAAACAATACCACACTCTGGCATCATAGACATGATCAACAGCTGAAATGTCAATCCATATGTCACATGATGGGTTGCAAACCGGCTAACGGATAGAAACCCTACAGTCAAACTCACTGGCGCCATGTCAGACTCAGAGCCAGTCACATGTGGTGTCCCACAGGGCTCTGTCCTGGGACCGCTCATGTTCGGCATATAATTCTCAGATGTGGAAGCAGACATGGGAGGGTAGTGGCTGACAATGTTCAAAGATGACTGCATACTAGGCGCCATAGGCGATACACCCGCTGACACATACATCCTACTGACAGGCCTCACGGACACCAATAACTAGGGCCGGAGTCATGGCCTTACACTGCATGCCACGTAATGTATACTCATACCCTTTTGGACGGACAAGGTACCCACATATTATCACATAGACAGTAACCCACTGAGTACAGACAAAGTAATCGGAGACCTGGTGACACTGATCAATGCTGACCTCTCATTTGACACCCACGTTGCCAAAGTGGTTGGATAGACTTCCTACCTTACCCACCTTATCATGAAGGGATTCACATCCAGATCAAAAGGGGTCATTGTACCCCGATACTCCTCCCTTATCAGGCCCATGACTGTGTACTATGCCCCATTTGGTATGTACCTCACCTGGCACTTGCAACAGCTAGGGGGACCCCATAAGTACATCACCAGGAGAATCAAGGGTCTGCAACAACTGTGTTATGCTGCCAGACTAACGTAACTCATGCTCTATTCCATAGCATACTGCCTACGTAGGGGTGATCTGTGCCTGATGTAGTAGGCCATGTCCAATCAGGTATTGATGGACATGTTC
The DNA here is from genome assembly GCF_019279795.1 of Protopterus annectens. Classification (NCBI taxonomy): domain Eukaryota; kingdom Metazoa; phylum Chordata; order Ceratodontiformes; family Protopteridae; genus Protopterus; species Protopterus annectens. Next base: position 796,005,254 of record NC_056744.1, read on the forward strand.
CACCTCATACAATCCATATCCATCAGAACCACAACAGCTATGGATTTAAACCTCAGCACACATATGAATAGGACATACTGTAGGGACAGATCCATCACTAAGAGGCTTCCCATACTGTGGAACAGGATCCCAGTTCATGTTAGGCAGAGGCCCTCACTGACACTCTTCATGTGCATTCTTGACAAGTGGATGGGAGATCATAGGTTTACAGCAGTGGTCATCTCTGTGTCACTACTAGACAGAGGCACAGTAAACTAATGCTATTATGTAGGGGGGTCTTCACTGTGTCACTACTATACAGAGGCACAAGTGTCTAAATCTATTCTATACACTGTCTGCAGATAGCCTAGTACTAAACTATGACCTATGACACTGTGAAACTATATATGTCTATGTCTTTCTACATCCCTCTTTACCTATGTATACACATATGCATATTATATATATATATATATATATATATACATACATATCTCAATATACATACATATACACATGTTTTATATATATATATATATATATATATATATATATATATATATATATATATATATATATATATATATATATATATATATATATATATATACTCCTTTTTAGTTCCACATATGTATACACACAGTAACATACTGCTGAACATCCATTACTGTACAACCTACTTGTACATTGCACTACAACCTACATTGCTATGTGCACATAGCTACCGTCACATACATATGTATGTGGAGCCTTCAGTGACAGTTGCAGTATGTCCCCGGCCCTATGCACATCTTCATATACATAGATACAGACCAATAACACATCTAGAGGGTTCACATTATGTAGAGTATTATAGTAGTACTTTACATTACCTGTGTTTGTTGCAGCTGTTTGCGTAGGCTTGCAGTTTCTTGGCCTGCTGTCAGCCTCTTTGTTTTGTTGTTACAGTTTTTTTTTCTTTCTCTTTCTTTCTTTCTTTCTTTCTTTCTTTCTTTCTTTCTTTCTTTCTTTCTTTCTTTCTTTTTCTCTCTCTCTCTCTCTCTCTCTCTTTCTCTCTCTCTCTCTATACCTCCAGCGGGTGCAATGAAAGTATTGCATGTGTGGACTGGGAGTACAGGATGCTTTTGTAGGTATCTGCACATTTCCATGTGATGGCCTCTGCACCATTTGTTAGCCAGCATTTACTAAATGCATGCAGCCTGTTGTGTAGTGATTGCAGTTCTCACTGTGATTACAGGACTGTGCTATAAAAAGGTCTGTTAGGTAGGCTTAGCCCTTTCAGATTATCAGGGTGGGGACCATACTGGTTTGCTGTAGACACTGTTCTGTGAGTGTAAGGGTTGGTATGTCTCTCATATTTCAGGCTGTGTTGTAGACACTGCAATGCATGTTGTTCTGTAAGCTGAGTATTCCTTCCTCCAGTGTGCTCTTCTCCATGTGTATGTAAACTGACACCTACGACTAGTAATACTGTGTATATGGGTGTGTCTGCTTTCCTGTGTGGATTGTGGTGTAACTGGTATATAGCAGTGACTCTTGCAATCTGTTGCTATGGCTTCAATATTTGGTCTTTACATTCACTCCTTGTATGCCTGCTAGGTGTCTTTCCTGTAATGTGTTGCTATGGCTTTCCCATTTTCCATTTACATTCACAGCTTGTAATGCTTGCTAAATCTGTTTGGGCAGCAATTCCCTATGTGTTTGTTGTGGTGGGGTGTTACTGCATGCAGTGTGGTCTGGCCATGGTGTGGGCCATGACACTTACAGGGGTATTTGTTCATGCTGCTGAGCAGGCCTCAGATACTCTCCGGTGCATCTTTTATCAGCCTCATGGAATGGTACATAGCAGTGGGTTACTCCAATGACATATTCTGATATTCTGCAGTAGTGACTGTGGGTTATTTCAAGCATATGTATTAGTACACCATTTGTGACGTGCAGGTGGTGCATACCTTCAGTCAGTCATAGTTACCATTGCATGTGTAGTTACACCTTTCTGCCTACTGTTAGTACATTTGACAGGGTGTCAGTGGGGCACAGTTGACATTTGTTTTCACATGAGGGACATCCCTGTAACTCAGTCACAGTTGCTATGTCTGATCTCTTAACTATTCAACTTTGGCAGTGTTTATCCTGCTCTGAGTATGTGTGTGGCTTGCCAAATGCTACTGTGACATTATTACCTAGTAGCTACCAACTAGCATGACTGTTTCTCAGCACACAGTACTATTTTACAAATCCACCAGATTTGACAGTAAATATGCATGACATGCTTTGTGTACTAGACTTGTTATATTCCCTTTACATTAATTCCTACTATTTTATGATATATTTCTTTCGGCACATGTTCTTGTATAGCAGTCATGGCTTAGTGGTAAGTCATGCAGACTAGTGTTTCCAAGGTCCTGGGTTCGAGATTGAGGGAGGTATTTTATTTTGCTGCTGAGAAAACTACAGGCCTTGTCATTCAGAGTGACTAAGGCACTTTTAAGCAGTTGTAAGCGGGTTAGCGCTGGTTTATGCGGAAGTCACGCATGCGCACTGCCGCTTAGCTTCGCGCATACCCGCTTACTACTGCTTAAAAGTGCTTACTCTCGCGCACACCCACACTATTTTCTTTTAAAGAAAAGAAAATGGGGAGATAGGAAAGTGGTGAAAAAGGGGGCACAATGAGGATAGGACAGTAGGAAAACAAGCTCAGATTTTGCAGGAGGGATGTAGGAAAGGCCCATAGCTGCCCATTTCTTTGTGAGAAACAGCTGTGCATATGTTTGTAATTTGGTGTGAAATTTGAAATCTTCCAACCCTGAGAGAGGTGTGAGGACAACAATAATATTTGTTGCACAGCCAGTTGTAATTACCAGTTTACATGTCCAGCAGACATGTGTGCAAAATGGGCAGCTATGTATGGGGCGTAATTTTTTTGTGGGTACAGAGTGCCCTTTTTTTTTTTTTTTTTTTTCGGGTGAGAGTGGTATGTCAGGTACGGGAAGTCGGTATAGCTGGGGAGGTAGGTAGGGGAGGTTAACAGACAAGACAAACAAGACGCATACAGGGGTGGTATATGACACATGTGGGGGAGTAACACAATTGACAGGGATGGATGTTTGGATATCTCGAGCCCATGAGCCCACAGATGGCAACAGTGGAACTCAGATCCCCACCCATGGGCAGTTGCCACTGTGCCTTCACTGCCCAGGACGGGGCTGTGCTGGGAGCTGTGTAGGCCATGCAGCAGGCACGCCCGTGAGTTGTGCTACCCATGCCTCAAGCTGGCGTAGGGGCCCAAGCACAGCATGCCGGATCTCCCTACGCACCACAGTCCGGACACTATGGAGGGTGAGTGGATGTTCTCCTCTGGCCACACTTGCAGAGGGGGAATGAGCCCCATTCCCTGCAGCGCTTCCACCCGCAGGTGGCACAGGGCCACCGGAGGAGGGTCCGGCCTGGGCACTACTGCCAGGTGCACTCGCCAGCTGAGGTGGGAGAGGTGGGTCCGCTGTAACCCGCCTTCCCTGTCGTCCTATGTTTTGCATTATGTTATAACAGTTTGGGTTAGTAACATACAATACCAGTCACAATTAGGTGTAACAGCATGCATTACTATTCCCATTAACCAAACACCCATAAATTCAAACCATTGAACAGCAAGCATAACACATGCATAATTTGAACAGCAGTACACAATCCAACAACATGCAGGGTTGATTGATGGCAACAGGCCATCAGGTTTGGATGTATGAACAGGGCACATGCATCAACGTACATGCAAATATGTATGAGCAAACAGGACAAATGTCCAGGGGTGTTAATTGTGAATGCACATATCCATTTCACGTGGAATGGATTATTTCTGGTTATAGGGTAGGGTGAAGAAATATTTCATTAACAACTTCAAATACCTATACATATGCTGTACATTTCTACTAGCTGCAGATTCATACACACTACAGTTCTGACTACAGTTTCCTATGTGATAACTAATTCAGGTTGGTGATAAGAATGTTACTGCTACATCAATATATATTTCATATTTATTCATACACATTCATATCTGTCTCTGTTCAGCTACATCATCCTGCTACATTTGCTTTATATGGCTATAGACAACTGTAGATGTTTGGTATTTCATACAACCATACTATCTGCATATTGCAAACTGAGAGCAACATATCCAGATTTTGGGACACACATTCCAGCTTCAGTACTTTTTTCAACACATGTTGCTGTTTGGTTCTGCCTGTCACATTCATTTCATTCTGTACTGACTGCAGTATACTTTATTCAGGAGTTATTACTACTTTATCACACTCTCTCACTTGTTTTATTTTTACAATTCAGGATGGTACTTCATTCTAGGCTTTATTGATATGTTTTACTTTTAGTTATAACAATCCTTTCCAACAGTCTCACTTGTGTCATGTTTCAGAATTTAAACAGGGATATATTTCACACATGTGTTTTACTCAGCTTCTGTAGCTGTACTTTTCAGCCTGCTGCAGGTTATGTACTATTATATTACAGGTGGGACATCTTTATTTCAGATTTGTTTCATTTTTATTTTTGGATTAAAGGCTGCATCACACTTTTGTAATCAGGCAATACTTGCAGACTCTCTTACACTGTTACTTGCACATTCTATTAATAAGTGACTACACTGCACTCTTTTGCAAACTGTCATGCTTATATATTTTTTTACAGTTACAGGGAGAGAATTACTGACCTGCCTGGTTGTGCAACCACGCCAGCCTATCAGCATAGGCTCGACGGTTCATGGAACGGACACCTGCAGCTGTAATATAAATGAAGTAATATTGGAATACACATTTCCATAAAATCAGCTAGGTTAATTTCTTACATAAATAATTGCATGTAACTTACTCAGTAGTGGGGTGTTGGGCATTTGCCGGGCCTCCAGGATCCAACGGTTCAGTTGGTCCTGCTTCCGTCTCTTCAGGTCCGCATGGTGGTGATGGACCTGTTCACCAGTCCTTGGTATTCCTGTGGCACTGTTGAGATCATGTGTCAACTGGTCCCACGCCTCAGCCCTATATGCTCCCCACAGGACCTGGCCCTGCATGAGTTGGGCCTCATGCTCATGGACGAGGAGCCAAACCACATATTTGGACTCCTCAATGCCCCACCTCTGTGCTCGGAAGCAACTACCCTCTCCTACACCTGCCATCCTGGCTGCAAGTCGGTTCCACAATCGATTATGCTGTGTATTCCCGCCTATGGGGCTTATATATATATATGCCGTTTTCCCCGCACTTATCTGTGATTGGCCATTTTGGAATTGTATCAGCTTCAGAAGACCTGCTTTGTCATGCTCCTCTTTCTATTCATTCCTATATATATGCTATTACTGCATTTCTAAGTGCAACTGTCATGGCTTAGTGGTTCAGTACTTTGACTATGGTGCATGGTATCCTGCGTTCAAGCCTGGCCATTGCTTTTTATATTTTATGGCTGTCTACACAAGCTAGAAGGTGTGTCTGTGTAAAGGCAGTTTTTATACAGCTTGCTCAACGTTGCCCGTCGGTTAGCTTGTTGGCGCGGTGCACAGATCCACACAAACGGGTTACATCGGTTTACGCGTTGTTTGGCTGTCAGCACACATATTACACTCAGCTCAGCTACGGGCACACAGTTTCAGCGTGTTAAAACGCTGCTCAACCCCGGGCAATCATTTTACACCTGTTAAACCACTGCTCACCTATGCGCACTCACTTTAATCCTGTTAAAACACTGCTCACCTACGGGCACTCATTTTAGACCTGTTAAACCACTGCTCACCTACGGGCAGATATACTCAGCTTGTTAGAGCGTAGCTCAGCTATGGGCACTTCTGACATTTTTTTTTTATTATCTCACATTTCTTCAAAATACATGGCCCATTTCATTACATTTTGCATAAAATATAATTTTATATATGTACATATATGTCAGGGAATTGTTTCGTGCTTATTTCACTAAATATAAAAATTGATGTTGTGGGGGCTCGAACCATGACTGCCTCCTCTTCAGCCAATGTCTCTACCGCTACGCTATTGCTTCTTGGCTTACTTTGCATATTTAGTTCTTATATGCTTTTCCACTGACTGCTAACTGTGGCTAAGCGCCAGGCATGCCCACGCAAACGAGCGCACTCACGGGCAAACATCTTTACAACTTATAAAAAAAAATATAAGGTGTTAATTTATACATTTTATGTTCATAGTCTGTGGGGGAATGTGTTGCGTTGTGTTTATTCACATTTACACGGACTGTGTCGTGGGGGTTTACTTTCGGGACTTTTACTCTTCTGGGGGTGTGTCCGTTTGCAGGGCTTACCCTACGGACACACCCCCTACTCTCTTACACGGACCGTGTTAGCCTTAGGTGTGATTCAGCATGCCCTCATGCATATGCATGGTATGCTGACGTCACACCGTTTAACTGCAGCCTCCGTGTAAGCCTTGTAACTCTTACACGGAGGCTTTGTGAATCCTGCCCAGTATCTATTTATGACACTACAGCATGCTTACATTTTTAACGCTACTCTTATACTTAATCTGCAAAATCAAGATCATGTAACAGTCCAGTGCTTCAACACACTATATTACAAGTTCAGTCTTTTTAAGAATCTTTTGCAGTTTCCCTTTTTACAAATCAAATAATTAACACCCCAACAGTTATTTGTGCACACTGTGATCTGTGATTATATATCAGATAATCCTTTCTTTCAATTAAAAGCCCTTAGTGAATGACATATGCCAAGGAGGTTTCGGTATAATTATTTAAAAAGCTCAAAGCTGTTTTTTCAGGTTTTAGTAAATAGAAACCGTAGCTACTGCTGAAGCTTCAATGACGTAAAAGGTTACCAATTATGTTCAATGGAAAAGGAACCTACCCACAATATATGAAAACAGCATGATGTGTGTTGTTGAAAACATTCTCTTTGTTCTTCAACATTATCTGAATGCTTGGAAGAAAATCTAATGCCATGAATGTTTTGTCTACTTCCTGAATCACATATTCACAAAAGAACCTCTTTCACAGATAATGCTTTGCACATCATGATGGGTGTAGTATTTTAAGTGATCTCATAACATAGCCTTGTATTTGTGCTATTGTAGCATATCCACATTGAAATATTAATGTAAAAAAAAACACTGAAATTTATAAGCAGAAACAGCAAGGCAGATTAGGCACATGTTTTGACTAGACATGAGGAATTCTTGCTGTTAATTATCTCACAGGCTGTTTTGTCTGAATCATAATGGAGGTTAAGCCTAACTTAACTCATTCCCCTCCAATGGAGCTTTGGAAGATTGCATATAATTTCCAATGGGCGGAGCCTAAACTTTTTGATAGAAACAAATTATGTTGTCACATTTCAATCAAATGGTCATATCTCTGGAACCATAGGGGTTACTAAAGAAGTGTAGATGACAAGCTCTCAGCATAAACTATCCTTCTAGTGGTCATATTCTTTTGACTATAGGTCTTAAATTGGATTATATAAATCACAGTAAATATTAGAACTATTAAGTTTGTATTATTTTGGAAACAACTGACATCTCATGAACCACTCAGGTTACACATATACTTTCAGCACTATTTTGTTCATCAAACTGAGCTTTCATAGGAGCTTAAGCAGTATTGTCTGTGCTACATGGTTGTTGACACATTTAGAAAAACATGAAACTTATGACAATATAAATAAATATTATATGAACAACAGCTAATGTCTCTAACTACACTAGACACAGGTCATATATCAATACAGTTGTGATTGTCATTGTGTCCGCTTTCAGTTGAAATATTTTAATTCCTTCTATGTTGCATGATTTTGGAATTATTAATGCAAATATGAAGAAGTGATATTTGATGCCCAGAGATATCAGTAGGATGTAAGTGCAGAAACACTTGGAGGCATCACTCAGCTGTTATGAGTTAAAATATGGGACATGTTCTGCAGGCCAGTAATTGGGCAAACCCACTGAAGAGGGATGATTTATTAGTATACAAAAAAGCGTGAAGAACGAAATCCACAACCTATTAGATTTATTACTACATATGCATGGAATTCTGATGCACTTATTAATAGTATACACAGACACTGGAATATTCTGAAGTGTGATCAGAATTTATCTAATATGTTACCAGATAGGTGTTTGTTTTCCTTTCGTAAAGGTAAACATTTGGCATCTTTTTTCAGTCATTATAAACATTCTCATGTTAGAGCTTTGTCTAAAAAATTTAAAAATATGGAATTAGAGTATTTATATTTAAAAGAATGTATTAGGTTAGATATAGTACCTAAGGGTCTTAGAATATTTAAATACCCAAATAAAGTTAAGGATGGGGGGGAGCTGCATAAGGAACTGTTAAATATATTTAATACATGTGGCTTAAACATTCTAAAAGCCTTAATAAAAGAAAATGAAAGGGAAATGTGTGTTTTGGAAACTAAAACTGATGAATTAAATGCAAAAATTACAAATGATCTTTTATTCTCTATGGAGGACAGTCAAAAGAAATACTTTGAAATGTTACAAAAAATAGAAAATGGCATAAAGAATGTGTATGAAAGGAAGTGCAAGAAATTAGACAGGGATATTCAGGAGTACAGAGATAATGTTAGTTATCCGAAACCGAGGCCATTTAAACCCAGGAATTTTCCAGAATATGAATGTGCTTGGAATGAACAAGGAGAGAAACTATGTGCATCTGTTGATGAGAATGATGTCTTTATAGATATGGATAATTACTCGGAATTTCCCGAGCTTAGGAGATCAGAAAGGATTAAGAATTATCAGCAAAACAGTAATTTTCAACAAAATAATAATTTTTCAAAAAAACTATCAGAATGGGGGGGGCGAGGGGGGGGGTGCCAATGGCTTATCAGAATTACAACCGGAATTACAGTTACAAGAAAGGGCAGAAAGCCTGGTAGTAAGTAACCATGAGATGATAGCTTCTAATAAGTATAGTATACCTATATGTGTGGATGGTATCATTTGGAAATACAATGGTTACAACATTTTCAACTATAGTAATTTTGATATTAATGAAACATGCTTTTCCCTGTTCTCTAAGGGTTTTAAATTTGTCCCAAATAGGAAGGTGGATGTGACTAAAATATTAATTGATTTAAAGCTATTTCTGAGGAAGAAAAATTTGGAGCTTATATTTCAAGACCAAGATGATGTTAAAAGAAATAGCGATTTAAAAAGAAAAAGTACATTTAACCCCCCCCTTCATCCCCAACTCAAGAATTTTGAATTAATGATGGAAAGGAAAATTAGGGATGAATTCTCTAAAGATAAATTAGGTTTTAATTTAACAAAGGAAGAAAATATGTTGCTTTATAGGTTGAGTAATGACCCTAATATTAGAGTTTGTAAACCTGATAAAGGCGGAGGAACTGTGATTATTGACCAGGTCATATATGATGCTAAAATGTTGGAATTATTAAATGATGAAACTAAATATGTAAGGGCATCTTTAAATGAGGTCAACATAGGTAATAGGAAGGTTAATATGGCCCTATATGACCTATTAATTGAAGGTTCTATTGATAGTAAATTGTATAAATATTTAGAAGTGGAAAAACCTTTGACACCGATTATCTTTAGTGTTCCCAAAGTACATAAGTGTGTTTCCAATCCACCTATGAGACCAATTGTGGCTTCAGGTCACTCAATCACAGCTCCCATAGCAAAGTGGTTGGATATGAAATTGAAAGAGTTATCTATATCAGAAAATGGTGTTGTGAATGATTCATGGTCATTGCTGACTAACCTTACCCCTGAACTCTTTGATAAAGACATTACTTTTATAACTATTGATGTTGTTGATTTATTCTCATCAATCCCTCATGAGGAGGGTATGAGGTGGTTTGAGGAAGCCTTAGTTAGCTATGGCAAGTTTAATAATAATGAGTTCTATCTCATTCTCACCTTAATGGACATAGTATTAACAAATAATTTTATTTTCTATGAAGGAGAATTCTTTAAACAGATTCAAGGAATCGCAATGGGAGCCAGATGTGCCCCAACTTATACTAATATAATTTTGTCCGCATGGGAAGAAAAATATATTATTAATTCTCCCGATAGACACTGTTGGAAATTATATAAACGTTTTTTGGACGATATGTGTCTTTTGTGGATTGGTTCTGACGATGAATTTACAAATTTCTTTTCTTATATTTCTCGATCTACAGATTTTTTGAAATTTACTTTTCAAATAGATAAAATTGCCCTTAAGTATTTAGATTTATATGTTGGAAAAGATGACAGAGGTTTCTTTTCAAAAGTATTTAGGAAAGAAACCTTTTCAAACTCATATTTGTCATTTAAAAGTGCCCACCCATACCATCAGAAAAAGGGAGTTATTAAGGGCCAGTTAGTGAGAGCCAGCCGTATGATTTCAAGAGATAAAGATTTTGAGGATGAATGCCTGTTGTTACAAAAAATGTTTTTGGAAAGAAATTACCCCATTGGGTTAATTAATAAAATTCAAGAAGAAGTTAAAGCAGGTAGAGTGCATAAATTTAAACCCATTTTGGGTTTAGGTAGCGGTTATGAAGTAAAACCCGTTCAACATAAGAATGAGATGGATGGTAACTTTGTGATGGATTATAGTACACAAGCGGTAAAAATTAGAAGAATCCTGGAAGATGAATGGGCTAGATTCGGTGACATATCCAATCTGACAAGACTTTTTAAGCAACCACTTAAATGCACATACAGGAAAGAGAGATGTTTGAAAGCATTCTTTGAAACCAAAAATCATATACCAAAGGACAATAATAGGAAAGTAGGTACTTTTAAATGTGGCAGATGTCCACAATGCACATATATTCAAAACAAAAATGCAATTTACATAAGTAGCAGGGATATGTTTATTGAGAGTAAATGTTTTGCCAACTGTGAGACGAATGGCATAGTATATATTGCCTTGTATAAAGTTTGTGAATCCTTTTATGTTGGCAAATCAGAAAGGGAACTTAAAAACAGAGTATATGAGCATTATTATGATATTAGAACAAATTGTGTGAATAATGCTCTATACAGGCATAAGGTGAATTGTCCAGAAGCAATTTTTAATTTCTTTGTATTGGAAGTAATTAAAAAGGACATTAGAGGAGGACTATGGGAGACCTCTATAGAATACAGGGAGTTGGTATGGCAGCTAATACTTGAAGCAAGTAAAGCTCCAGGCCTTAATGACCATATATCAATTGCGCCTGTTTTGAAGATGAGAGCAGCTAAATTATAGCTGACATAGTCCTCCAAAATATAGAGCCTATTTGTATTAATAAGTTTTATTTATACATATTATATACATGCTAGTTAGAATAGATTTTTTGTGTTTTATTCTTGCGTTACATGTTTTATTTTCATATGCATATTTCCCAATTGGACTCCAAAATGTATTTTTGTAAGTTTCCATATAAGGTACATATTTTTGTAAGTTTCCATATAAGGTACATATTTATAAAATCTTTTAGCATTTTTTGCTATTAATCAATCAATTTTTTATGACAATATTTATTATATATATAAAAATTTAAATTATTTATATATTTATTTCTAAGATATGTATTTTTTTATATGACTAAATATTGTGAATATTTATATGTAGTTAGGTTTTTAACATATATAGTACTATTTTTATTAATTTTTTATTAGTTGTATTTCACTTTCACTTACACCAGATGGCGCTGCTTGTACTGTCTCATATATAGTTTCTTAAGTTTTTATAAGTTTCTTGAAAGTTTTCATAATGTATATGTATAGATGGCTTTTAGAAAAACATTAATATAACTGTAAATCTGGATAGATTTATTGGTTTTAAACATACACTCTGAAATTTTGATATGCTTTATAGGTGTATGATTAATTTTTTGTTGATAGAACAAATAAGCTATTTTTATACATTTTTTTCTGTGTATGTAAGAGGTTAAACTGCTGCTTATTTCATCCTAATTATTCAATTAATTGAAAGATAATTAATGTATAGGGCGTATAAAAGGAGGGAGGTGAATGTTTTATGTGTGCATTCTTGCTTTCTGAGGAAGACATTTAATCGAAAACGTACTGGTTTTTATATGCGTTAAAAGCGTTATTTCTGTGGATCAAATAAACCTTTTTGTATCGTGAGCTGAGCGTGATTTCCTCAAGTGTATTGCTTTTTGGTGAGCTTTCATAGGAGCTTAAGCAGTATTGTCTGTGCTACATGGTTGTTGACACATTTAGAAAAACATGAAACTTATGACAATATAAATAAATATTATATGAACAACAGCTAATGTCTCTAACTACACTAGACACAGGTCATATATCAATACAGTTGTGATTGTCATTGTGTCAGCTTTCAGTTGAAATATTTTAATTCCTTCTATGTTGCATGATTTTGGAATTATTAATGCAAATATGAAGAAGTGATATTTGATGCCCAGAGATGTCAGTAGGATGTAAGTGCAGAAACACTTGGAGGCATCACTCAGCTGTTATGAGTTAAAATATGGGACATGTTCTGCAGGCCAGTAATTGGGCAAACACACTGAAGAGGGATGATTTATTAGTATACAAAAAAACGTGAAGAACAAAATCCACAACCTATTAGATTTATTACTACATATGCATGGAATTCTGATGCACTTATTAATAGTATACACAGACATTGGAATATTCTGAAGTGTGATCAGGATTTATCTAATATGTTACCATTTAGGTGTTTGCTTTCCTTACGTAAAGGTAAACATTTGGCATCTTTTTTCAGTCATTATAAACATTCTCATGTTAGAGCTTTGTCTCAAGAGATACAAACAACCATTACAGGTGAACCACTTATTGGATGTTTTCCATGTGGTCACTGCATACATTGTGACAAATTATCCAAGTCAAAACAGTTTACGAGTAAAAATTGTGTATGATATTAAATTTTTTTGCCAATTGCAGTAGTGACAGGCTAATATATTTAGCCACATGCACTTGTGGATCTTTTTATATTGGCCAAACATCCCGTCCGCTTAGGTTGAGAATTTCAGAACATATAAGTAATATTAAAAACAAAAAATCCAGTAATGCATTATATAAGTATTGTATGGCACATAAATCAGCCAAGTTTATATTTCTGATTATTGATTTAGTTAAGGGGAATAAATTAAACAAAACATGTTGGCATTCCATTTTAGATTCTAAAGAGAAAAAATGGATTGTTAAGCTAGGTGGATTGTTTCCACCTGGATTGAATGAGCAATTTTAAACAACCAGTGGGTGTGTCTATTCAATTTATGTGCAGCTATATAAAACAATATTGATTTGAGTTACTTTTCACAATGATGAAGGCTGTGTTTTTTACCAGCTGAAACCGGTCTGGGTATTTGTTTTTGATGATGCATTAATAATTAAATAATTTTAGTTTCACAGTTTGCTGGCTCATTGCTTTTTAGGTTAAAATATTTTTCACCATGAGCTTATTTTCTGGTAGTGAAATGAATGGTGTCTTAAATTACATGAATAATGGTGTAGCACAGTGGTTAAGATGGCCGGCTGTGAAGCTAAAACTGAATTATTAGAATCCTCTTATCAGCAACTTCACTTCTGTCTGATCTTCCAGTTGAAGAACACATAGATCGAGTAACTACTGTACATACCAGGTGATTTTCTTATTTCATACTGAGAGACTACAAGCATTTGCATGGGTACAAATAAAAAAACAGCCACTGGTTTACCTAACAACAATCATGTGGTAGTGGTTTGTGTCCTACAATGGTTTATCTAACAACAATCACTTGGCGGTGGTTTGTGTCCTGTGCAGCATGAACTGCAACCCTGTAAAGACAGTAGTGTAGTTTTCATGCATCTTCCTAATCCTTAGTCTAATCACATTTGTTTGTCTTTTTTTTTCTCAAAAATCTCTTTATTGAATTATAAAATATAACATAACAACAAACATCAAAACATTGTAAATATAATCATTTAGGAGTTATTTGAGGTTACACAACATATAGATGTACATTTCAACTCATGAATGTGGAAAAATAAAGAAAACAACAGTATATACAATATGTACAAATGGTGACCAAGGTGCAAATGATTAAATAAAGTTTTAATCATATGAGAAAGTGAAGTATGAAGGTAAATAAATCATATTAGTGTACTAAGACAAGAAAGTAAAAGCTATTGATCATTATTAATAATATAGAGGACCTTCTCTATAGTTTTGTTATTTAAAGCCATTTTTTTGGGACTCTTCAACATAGTTTTTAGTGTGGAAATGTATGAGTAAGCCATTGTTCTAAAGGCATTCCAATTCAATTTAGTGCGATCAAGCCAGTTTTTGGAAATGTAAAGTTTTATGAGAGAGGAAATAAATATAAACACGTATGTCTAATTTAGAAAGATGTATCGAGGTTATGTGGAGAATTGCTGTTTCCCAGGATAAGGTGGATTTGTGATATCCCATTTTCTGTAACCTTACCTTCAAAGAAGCCCAAAGTTTATGTGAATAGTGGCAATACCAAAAAATATGCAGAAGGTCAGCTTTTGGAAATGAGCAACAAGGACAAGAGGGAGACTTACTAGCATCAATTTTATTAAGTTTGGAAGGGGTGTAATATGCATTATTATTTATCATCAATTGGGTATAGAACAATTTCTTAAAAGGGGAGTGTTCCAAAGTGTTTCTAATAGCCAAGAGTTTTTGTTTCTCAGTTAATTGAGAATTATGTTTATCCCAGAAGTGAGAAAAAAGACATAATGAGTCTTGTATGAATTTGTTTAACAAGTTATATGATTTTGATAGCATTTTCTCAGGGAGTGATAATGTTTTAATTATCGTATCTAAATTGTTAAGATCTTGTTCTTTTGGCTTATTAAGAGCACATTTAGCCATAACCACTTCTCTTAATTGACGTAGAATTATAGTATATTTACAATTGACTTTCAGTATATTCCGCAGATTATCCAGGGACAAATCTTTATATTTCAAAAGATCCCAGACATTCATATTTTTAATAAGAGGGTAGTTTGTAAGATTAAATGGCATATTATCTAATTTAAGGTTGGGATTCAAGTGAAGTGGTTGAAGTAGATAAAGACTATTATCAAGCTTGACAAGTTTCAGTAACTCCTGAAATGCTTTGATCTTTTGTTTTAGGAAATTCGAGATTTTGAGTGTGTTTATGACATCTATAGAGATGAATGGAATGGCAGCAGGGTTAATGTTTTTGGATATAATATATTGACGCCATAGCTTAACCCAAATTGGAGATTGATTGTAGTTAATATTGTTCAGTTTAGAAATGGAGAGTAATTTGTTGGCCGAAACAATTAAATAATAGAGATACAAAGTTGGCAGACCCAAACCACCCCTGTCTTTGGAAGTTGATAGTTTAGGATAAGAAATCCTAACTGTTTTAGGAAACCGCAAAAATTTAGCTAGTTCTTTATTAACTCTATCGAAGAAAGATTTAGAAATGATTTGATCTGAGGAATTGAATTGATAGAGAAATTTGGGGAGAATATTCATTTTAATCACTGCAGCTTTGGATAAAAGTGATAGGTTAAGTAATTCCCATCTACGCATATCAAACATTATTGATGTCCATAATTTATTCAAGTTATTTTGAAATGTAGATAGGCTATTTTGATCCACATGAATACCCAAATATTTAACCCCATAAGTAATATTAAAAGAAAATTCAGGAAATAAGTATGGTTTATGTGCCAAATGGTTTAAAGGGAGAATATGAGTCTTTTGGGGATTAATGTGATAATCCGATGCAAGTGAAAATTTCTCAATAGAGTTAACAAGTTTGTTTAGATCTGTGATAGGTGTTTGAAAGTATATTACTAAATCATCCGCAAAAGCTGAGAAAGGTAAATTAGTGTTCAAGACCTTAGGAATTGTATGGAATGTATTTTGTGTTATGTATAAAAGTAATGGTTCTAAATACAAATTGAAGAGAAAAGGAGATAAAGGACAGCCCTGTCTTGTACCATTAGTAATCTTTATAGGGAGTGATGTGGATCCATTAATATGCAATCTGGTAAAAGATTCTTTGTATAAAGTTTTGATTAAATTTATAAATGATATAGGAATATTAAAACAGGTCATAGCTTGAAAGAGGAAGTCCCAACTCACTCTATCAAATGCTTTTGATGCATCAAGAATCAATGCATATAGTGGGTTATTATCATTTTCCGTGAGGTGTATAATGGATTCCATAGTCAGAGTGTTGTCCCATGCATGTCTGTGAGATGTAAAACCTGTTTGGTATGGGGAGGTTATAGATGTTAAAACTTTCTTTAGTCTATTAGCGAGAATAGAAGATAAAATTTTGATGTCTAAATTAATTAATGAAATGGGTCTGTAATTATTGGGGTCCGTTTTGTCTTTATTATTCTTTAAAATTAGTATAGTTTTTGAGGTGTTCCAGTGGAGATCAGCTATGTCATTTATTTTAATGTAATTATAAACCTTGAACAAGAATGGAGCAATTACTGACTTAAAGGATTTAAAAAATTCTGGTGTGAATCCGTCTGGACCTGGGGATTTACCATGTTTGAGTCTGTCAATCCGAGATTTCAAGGAGACTTAGAGGAGCTGACAAAATGTTTTGTTGTTTTTCATTCAACATAGGAAACATTATAGAACTTAGAAAACTATTTATATGACAATTAACTATAGGTTTAGAGTTTTTGGAATACAAATCAGTATATAATAGTGTAAAAAGTTGCAAAATTTCCTTGTCCGTGTTATATACTTGATTTTTGTATTGTATAGGCGATATTTTAGGCCTATCAAAGTTTTTTTTAATTATTCTTGCTAGAGTTTTGGAAGGTACTTGAGCCCATTCAGAGTAAGTAGCTAATAATCTTTGCTCCAATATTGAGAGGTTATTTTGATGTAACAAAAGAAGTTCTTTTTGAGATTGTATAATTTGCTTATAGTATGAGGGGTCCGAATTTAATCTATATTGAGTTTCAAGAGACTGAATCTTTAGTTTTAGGAATCTTTCTTTATTACTAAATTGTTTTTTAAGGTACGAAGCCTTACCAATGAACATTCCCCTCAACCTAGCCTTACAAGCAGCCCACTGTATATCATAGGGAATATCTGTTAAATCTAGGTTATTTTCCATTTCTTGAATTATTTCTATACATGTTTTACTAATATCTTTATTAGAGAGCAAATTATTATTCAAAGTCCAATTATTTTGTTTGAATGTATGTCTAGAGTTAAAGTCCATATTTAATTTTAGTAAGATTCTAGAGTGATCAGAAAGAAATCTGGGCTCAATATTAAAGTCTAATAACAATTGTGATAGAAAAGTAGATATAAGAAAGAAATCTAACCTTGACCATGAATGATAACATTTTGAGTAATATGTATATATATCTTTTTTGTTTGAGTATTTAGTAAGTTGTAGAGGGTCTATAAGATTATAATCCAATATTAGGTCCTCAAGCGCAAGGGATGCTTGTTGATTATAAGAAGAGGAACAGCTAGTGCGGTCTATAACTGGGTTAATTACAGCGTTCCAGTCTCCACCTACTATAACATAGTGATCTTTATAAGACGAGAGAATATTATATATCTGTAGAATAAAAAAATGTTGATAACTACAAGGACCATAAATATTTAGCACCAAAAGTGGTTTATCTAGATTTTGTATGGTGGAGGTAAAGTAGCACCATCTGCCCTCATTGTCATGTTTTTCTTCAATAATAATCCCCTGAAATTTTTGTTTAATTATGATAGCCACCCCCCTGGAATTAGAAGTGTCACCAGAAGCTATTATTTTTTTTATCCATTTTTTGCTTTTTTCTTTGTACCAGTCATCCCTAGGAATATGTGTTTCTTGCAGAAAACATATATTAGCATGTGATTTATACATTAAATGAAATAGTAAAGATTTCTTAGTTTTGTTCTTAATCCCTCTTACATTCCAGGAATCAATTATTAATAAATTAGTCATGTGATTATCAAAGGTCTGTTAGAAGAAATGCAGGAGAATAAATTGTTTGTGCATGAAAAAAATATAAAAAGGAAGAAAAAAAACAAAATTTAGTCTCAGTACAGCAATTATTATGTATAAAGGTATGATTCAAAATAGAATTAACTTTAGTCTCAAAATCTTCCCACCTCCCTACCCCAGTGCCTACCCACCTTAACTTCTCTAAAGAAGGAAGATATAGATAACTGTATGTATGATGTGTATACTTGGTCACCAATAAGTCCCATGTATCAAAAGAAAATTTGAGTAAAGTCCTAAGAAGGACTATAATAAAGTTAACAAAGCTAAACATATTTACACAATAATCTGACAACAAGATGCCCGACATACTTAACCCCATTCACATGTGTATTCACAAACTCCTATATAGTTAATTCAAATTATGTCAAATAAAGAAAATACTGTTAATCTAACACTATAATATATATTTGCATTGGTAGGTGCATGTGAAACATAAATATCGTAGTAAAATTATAATACATCTAGAGCAAAGTAATCATGTAAGTGAATGTATTAACATAAGAGTATATCTCAAACCTTATAATTTAAAAGTATCTAGAATAAGAAATATTAATTTATATATTTAAGATATAATACTTTTATATCAATAAACCCTATAATCAATAGATCTCTGACTAATAATATAATTATTGACTAAACTAATTTGTAGAACACGAGTGAATATAATTTCTTTTAATAGTGGGATCACCAACACATCCAGTATTAATCATCCATCTAATATGCAATTTCAAGTCTCCCATCTCCATTACAAACAATAAAAAAAATGAATAAAATATTGTTTAATAACCTATCATGGATATGGTTTCATTCTGAGTTAGGTAGTATGTATAATGTAATGTATGCTAAGGGCTCAAGGAATCCCCTAACACAAATGTTAAGCACTGTTTCATCTGGTAATGTCATGTGATGTTTCAAGTTGCTATACAAAAAATGACATTTTAATCATAAATTAAAATAAAAAGCAGAGCCTAACACACATCCCTCTATTAAGTAATTCACCAGCCTAAGCCCACTGTGAAAGGATGCTAACATTAGATTTAACTTTTGAACCTATTTACATATACATGAAGCTATAATTTATAAAACTATACTTAACCTAGAAACTTGACATGTGTGGTGTACATAGAGAACATTTCACTAGATAAAAAACCTTATAAAATAAGGTTAAACAATGTCATTTTGAGATTATAGTCTCAAAGGCAGCTATGCCTCTGCGCATACATAGAGATCCTCACAGACGTGAACAGAGCATCTCAAAGCGCGCATATCTTCAGATTCCTCCTGAGCGGGGAAAAACACACTTACGTGAAAAAACAATAACAGGACTGCCAGAACAGAGTCTCCGACGATGGGAATCCACATTCTACATAAAGCGAGGCCTCAAGAAACCAGGAAGCCACACTTCAAGCAATCAGAAGCATGAAAAGGTCTCGACACATCCAAATCAGCTATCGCTTCCAAGCCAGACGAGTACAGCAACTGGATACTCATTTTAAACAGCTTGCCACTGCTATGATGAACAAATCTTCATTTTCTCCATATCACAACACCAACGTAGAGCCATAGATGAAGGGAAACACTGTCTATCATATTCTCGACACAATCAAGAAACTTCAACAAGGTTAGTAGCCTAACAGCAATACTGAAATCTGGATGTTGCAAATTCCATTTTGTTAAGTGTCACTTAAATATTGAGAGCAATGGTTCCGTAAATATATAGGCTCTGATTATTCTCAAATACTATGTAAGCAGTACATATAAGGATTACAGACACTAGAGTATATGACTAGTCTAGTTATTTTCAAGCATATGTCCTGTTTACAATAAGTCTGGAATGAATTTCTTTTTGTAAAAAACTTGTCATATGGTCATTGTGATTAAAGAATACATATTATGAGATGCAAGTTTACATATCTAACAGTAAATGTACGTTTGTTTGTCTTTTGGCTTTTCCCAGTTAGGGGTCGCCACAGCAAAACTCCGGTCAGCTAATGATTGGCAGTTGTTTTTTTTTTATGTTGTCGAGTTGCCAGCCTGACGCCCAACCTTCAACGAAGGCACGCCCATTCAATGCATGTCTT
This sequence comes from Protopterus annectens, assembly GCF_019279795.1. Taxonomy (NCBI): domain Eukaryota; kingdom Metazoa; phylum Chordata; order Ceratodontiformes; family Protopteridae; genus Protopterus; species Protopterus annectens. The sequence continues at coordinate 796,025,357 of NC_056744.1, forward strand.
TCGAACATCCACTCGACCACAGGGAGGACATGCAGACTCCACACAGAAGGCACTCCCAACCCAAGCCGAGAATCGAACGGGAGAACCTCTTGCTGTGAGGCAACAACGCTACCGCTGCATCACCGCGGAAGTCGCTCAGTCTAATCACATGTGTATATATATATATATATATATATATATATATATATATATATATATATATATATATATATACACACGCACACACACACACACACACACACACACACACACACACACACACACAAATACCATACTCATGCACATACACTAATACACTAAATAAACACATATGAACGTGTACACATTATGAAATGGAAGCCTTGTATTACATCAAGTCAAGTAACATTTAGACTTGAATAAAAGACTGAGTTTAGTCAAATCCATATTGTACTTGTACTAATTTCAGTACTTAAGAAGTTTGGGTTAATGACGTTTTCCCATTTTGTACAAAGTTTTCTGATCTTGGAGTAGTTTACATGTAGTCATAAGTGTGTAGGGAAGGGAACAGGGAGGAATTGTCACATTTTATTCAAAAATGCTGACAGTGGAATTTCTTGTGAAAGTCAGCACTCAGTACTCCTTGTGTATTTTACATATGCAGTACTTTGTATTCCACCTATACACTGACTCTTTACAAAACATACGTCCAAATAAATTAAGTTACACACAGGTTGTGGATGAATGGTTCTTCATAATCTTTTCCAGGTTTTCATTTGGTTATTAAATGCCTTCCCTTTCATTTCATGGTGATGTTTGCTACTTTACTTGGTGCTTCTGGTATTTACTATGTGTCTTTTTGAGTGGAAAAAGTCAGTTTATATTCCAATCCTAAAAAGGACAATGTGAAAGAGTGTTCAAATTATCCAATAATTGCACTTGTTTCACATGCTAACAAGATAAATCTCAATCTCCTGCAAGCTACAATCCAGCACTGTATGGACCAAGGACTACCAGATGTGTGGGCTGGTCTTAGAAAGGGGCGTGGCACCAGAAATCAAATTGCCATCATCTATTGGTTAATGGAGAAAGCATGGGAGATCCAGAATAATAGTTCTTTTTTATTGATTACTCCTAAGCATCTGATGGAGGAGACCATAATAAACAGTGTTTAGTTCTTAGATAATGGGGAGTCTGAGTCACTTTATTTGTCTTAGAATTAATCCATAGGCAGAACAAGAAGCAAGAATTATAACTGAACATGGAGTAACCGGTTGGCATTAGATAAGATTGGGAACAGACTATGTTAATGCTGCGTATGGTCAGTCTGCAAAATGTTGGGTTAGACAAATCAGAAGTAGGAATCAAACTTACCATGAGAAATATTGTTTGCCTTTCGGCTTTTCCTGGTAAGGGGTAGCCACAGTGGAACTTCAGCCTGCTAATGATTGGCAGTGGATTTTTATGAAATGCTGAGGTGCCAGCTCGACGCCCAACCTTCAACAAACGCACACCCATTTACACGCATGTCTTTCGAACGCTACCCAACCACGGGGAGGACATGCAGACTCCACACAGAAGGTACTCCCAAGCCCAGCCAAGAATCAAAAGGGAGAACCTCTTGCTGTGAGGTAACAATGCTACTGCCGTACCACTGTGGAAGTCTCACCATGAGAAATATTAACAACCATAAATACCACTCTGATGGCTGAAAGCGAGGGAGAGTTGAAGGATCTGTTGTTGAAGGTGAAAGTAGAAAGTAGAAAAGCTGGCTTGTTCGACATAAAAAAATATGTCATCTGGTCCTATCAGTTCTTTGAAAATAGATGGGAAAAGAGTGAAAGCAGTGATAGGTTTATATTCTTGTGCTCAAATATTTTTGGAGATGGTGACCGCAGTCATGAAATTGAAATATTTTTGCTTTTTGGAAGGAAAAATATGGCAAATCTAGGTAAGATTTTGATGGGCACAAATATCACATTCTCAACATAAAATCTGTATAGTCAAAGCTGTAATTTTCCCAGTAATAACATATGGCTGTGAGAGTGGAGTATTAAGTAAGGCGATGCATCAGAAATTCATACTTTTGAACTATTGTGTTAATGAACATTTTTGGAAATGCCATGGAATACAAAATAAATAACTCAGCCAATACATGGCAAAACAAATCCAGACTGTTCATTGGAATACCTGATAGTAAAACTAAAACACAAATACTTTGGCAACATAATAAAAAGACTTAGAAAGGCACTTATGCTGGGAAAGACTGAATGCAAAAGAAGAATATGTAACAGAAGCTCGATGTGGACAGACACTGTTATGAAGAATGTGGAACGGAAGCTCAGTGTGAATAGACATTGTTATGAAGCAATGAATATGAATTTACTAGAAATTAAAGAAACAGCTCTTAACAGACAGGACTACTGTGTAAGGTCCTTGAGATCACAGAATCAGATTCAACTAAATGATTATACAATAACAATGAGTCTTTTTATCTTTACATGAGCTGTTCAGTCTTTCAGCAGTGTAACGGTACAGATAAATGTCCCATGATTTACCTTATACTGGCATGTTTTCTACCTCTGTTAGGCTCTGCAGATCTGTGAGTTTCATTACAAGTTCTTCAAAACCTGTCTTAATATATGCAATTATTAAAAGGACATTTTTAGCTTTGTAAAAAAATGTGTTGTGTGGGTGTGTGTTTGTGTGTGTGTGTGTGTGTGTGTGTGTATGTGTGTGTGTGTGTGTGTGTGTGTGTGTGTGTGTGTGTGTGTGTGTGTGTGTGTGTGTGTGTGTGTGATTTCTCACTTAGGAAGAACAAGATTGTCTATGCAAAGTTCTACACAGTAATATACTTAACTTTTTCTAAGTCATGAAATAAACTAAGGATAGCATTCATAGCATTCACAGTCAGTGTGCTTAAGCAGATAAAGCAAATTTGCACTTTTTGTATCTATTTTGTGATCTCTGAAGATGCTTACTGTAGTTGCTACCTTGGCTATCTCCCATCTTGAGCTTGAATTAGTCAAAGCCACAGTCATCCAGTGGTGCCCACCAGCCAAAATAGGTGCAGCCACAAAGATGGACTCATTTTAACTCTGCTGACTGAGAAATTCTTGATAGATTTAGAGTGGACAGGGATATGATTCAGGCTTTAATGAGTCTGTATGGTTCACAGATGAGGGAGAGCTGGTGGGATGAGTGGTCTTCCTCTCCCTGTGGATATCAAGGCATTTATAGCCCTCACTTCACTTGCCATGAGAACCTTCCAGAGACAAACTGGGGACACTCTGGGCAGCTACTTTAGCAGTTCCTTCATATACTTTTGGCACATGTGGGTCAGTATATTTATCTAACAGTGTTGCTTTAGGACCAAGATCCTTGGCAGTGTCCTACATGAACTCAGGCAAAAGCTCTCAGCACCACTAGGTACCCTGTTCAACCAAAGCCTGTGCACTGGCTTCATCCCAGCAGAATGGAGGACAGCCACTATCATCCCTCTGCACAAAGGTGGAGCATCCACTGACCCAGGCAATTATAGGCCCATCAGCCCAACTAACCTGATCTGCAAAGCCATGGACTGCATTATAATGGACCTTACAAACAAGGACATTGGCAACCTCAAAACTCTTGATCCCACACAACTTGGTTTTGCAAACGGAGATCATGCCTGTTAAACTTGGTCGGCTTCTTCAAAATAGTCACCAAAGCCACGGATGAGGGCAAGACAGTGCACACTGCCTACCTTGACTTTGCCAAAGCCTTCAACACTATTCCACCTCAGACATAATAGATAAACTCTCCGAGCTAGGCATCAACCCATATGTTACTAGACGGGTAGCTAAGTGGCTCACTGATAGAACCCACTCAGTCAAAATAGGGGAAGCCGCCTCTAGTAGTAGACCCATAACAAGTGGCGTACCCCAAGGATCAGTCTTTTGGCCTCTACTGTTTGGGATATACTTTTTGGAGTTGCAAGCCAAAACCAGTGGTCTGTGGCTGAACAAGTTTGCAGATGACTGCAAGTTGGGCACTGTCATAATTTCCCCTAGTGATGTGAACATCCTGCAAGAGGACCTTAACCAAACTAATGACTGGTGCCAGAAGCATGGCCTCAAGCTGAATGCCAAGAAATGCTTCATCATTCCCTTTGGGGAAAATGGTGTCCCCACTAATTATCATATTAATAACAATGTACTAAGCATGCAGTCAGTCATGAGGGACTTGGGCACCCAGGTTGATAGCAACCTGACTTTTGACCTCCATGTTGCCTCCACTGTACGGAAGGCTTTCTACATGGCCCACTTCATAAATAAGGGTATTTCATCCAGGAACAAGGAGGTCATAACATCCCTGTACTCCTCCCTTATAAGACCCATTATCAAATATAATGGTCCCCTTCGGCATGTATCTTGCCAAGCACATGCAGCAGTTGGAGAGACCACAGAGGTTCCTGACCAGGAAAATCCAGTGTCTCAAACACCTATCCTATCCAGATAGGCTAAAAGCCCTGTTCTTCTACTCAGTCTCATACATATTGCACAGAGGTGACCTGTATCTGGCATACAAGGCTGTCTCAGACTCAGCCTTGATGGAATTGCTGCATATCCGTAAGTCAAACTCCACTCGCGCAACCCACACACAAGGTCTCAGCTTGGTCTGTGACATTAATAAAACTTGTTGGTGGGATAGATTTGTGTCCTTATGACTCCCCCATCTGTGGAATAGACTTCCTGTCCATGACAAGCAGAGTACCTCACTAGCCCTCTTTAAGAGGAACCTAGACAGCTGGATGGGAAACAGAAAATATACCCCAGGGATCCCACCTGTGTCCTTGCTGGACAGGGAAAACAGGTGCTGACTTTGTGGGAACATGGGTGAAATTCTTGGCTAGGCTTATAAGGGCCTTCGGGCCAATAGCCTAGTATCGTCCTATGAACCTATGAACCTATGTCTTCTATGTAATGACATATTTCCTGAAGTGCTTGCTGCAATAAATTGTATCTGTGTTGTCATTAGAGTCCGTCAGCACCACAAGGAGCATATACTGGGACAGGAAGTGCTACTACTGTATCAACTGCCAGGTAGTGTGTGATGCAGGAGATACATCACTAATGTGTTGGCCTAGCACAGCAGTAGTCTTGATTCTCACATCTGGTACACAAGTTCACTCTGCTGCCTTTTGGTGCTTGGTAGGTATCTCATGGTCACCTTGTTGGTAAGTGCAAACTTTTTCTAATCATACTCATTTCTAGAATATTGCAAAATTCTTCCCTTTTTTGTAGTGTCTTCCCCTCCCTTTTTTGCTTTGCAGATGAGGCAGACTAACCACTGGAACTTGCTAATGACACCTGTCCATAATATGGCCTACTGTAAGTCTGTTTCCATTACCTGGACAAATCTGGTGGTGTCCTTCAGTATAACCCAGCTACCGCATGCAAGATGTTCATAATCTGTTTCATGCTGAACAACATAATCATGTGTCAGTCTGGTGAAAAGCTGCCCCATGATAGTAGTGCAGCTCCCACTGTCATTCCTTTAGCTGGTGATGATAGTGGCAGTGGACAGCTAATAGCAGTAGTACAAGAGCCCCTGTGGCAGGCTTGTGTATGATACATTGTTGTCCATGCAAAAAGGTGGTTACAAGTCCACTATAGGCCATGACATTCGCTTAGTGAAAGCGAAACAACAAAAAAATCACATAGATCAGATAGATAATACTTGATTCATGCATTGTTAATTGTGGTCTGTGCTTTGTGATGCATGGTTAACTAACACTGTACATATTTTTTTTCTTTTCATCTTAAAAAATATTTTTCGAGACTTATTTGAATGTTCCATTAGGCATTTTATAAGAGAAAGTGACAGCAATGTCATATCTGCTTTTAGGCATACAGTTCAACTGTCACCTACATTGTAAATGGTAAAGGGTCAAAAAATAATTGTTAAGATCTCAGATTAAGCACATATTTTGGATGATTCTCCTAGAATTTCCAGGTTTAGAATGGGCATAGAAGTACTGGTAAACATCTGAGAAGTATTCTGGCAAGATGCCAAGCATTATTAGAAAATAAAGCTACAGATCTCAAAAAGTTGTGGTGACAGTGTTTATGCAAAATCAGCCTTTTGGCACCAGCAGGCTACAGCCAAGGTGAATAGAAACATAAATCTAAAGGGAAGCTTTTGAGCAGTGAAGAGCTCTGACTGTGTTTGAACCCTTGATGGTATTAGGTCTCTTGGTAAGTAAACTAAAAGTTTATAACAAATAAAACAAAATCAAGTTCCAATGACTGCTTTTTCTCAAGTAATGTTTTTCAAAGGAGTTTTGTTAGGATAAGCAGTTTCATCAATCAATTTCATCAGATCCAGTACAATCTATGTGCAGGAAGACTGCAAAAAAAAAAACTTAGGAAAGCTCTCCTTGCAATGACCACAGTACTTTGTGCACTGCAAAGATTTTTTTTTGTTATTGCCCCATCAGTGTTTTGGATGTAATAGAAAATTATGCATGGATACCCATATCTGGACAATGACTCTTGGGTGAATGCTGACTTTTATTTAGTGTGGTTTGGCATGTGACTTATATATCAAAGATGTCATACACAATGTACCCCAAGGATAGTCTGGGTGATGGTCCCATAGAATGTGACCAAGTGCTGGCATGTGAGCTTGATGCTGAGTTGCTGCAATTCCAATATCTACTGGATGTATGGGAATTTACAGACATTGATCGAGCACTGCTGCAACACCTAGATCTTGGCTGAGAGGTTCTGCTATGTGTTGTGGAACTCTGATGAGGCTTTGTCACCTTCATTTGTGTTACATTTTCCAGAATCCCTGTCCAATTTATTTAGATACACATGGAGTTTGACATACTTGCCCTGCATGTATATGTACAGTACCTTATTCACATCCATCTCTTTTTCCAGTGTGTGGCTGGTAAATCTTGACTTGTGGAGGAAGGGAGACATGATGCTGTGTGTGCCACCATATTGTATGTGAGGATCATTGTGGCATTATTCTTGGCCTCCTCTATTCCCATGTACTGGTGAAATTTCTCATGCGTACCTTGCAACACTCCTTTAGCCATCTCTACCTGAAACTCAGTGGCACTGTCCTGGGCCTGAACTATGTCATGGTTCATCATGCTCTGAGCAACCAAGGCCTTGCATGTCTTGGGAGCTAACTGTGGAAATTGTCTTCAACAGGCATCCAATTCTGCAGGTATGACAATGGATAGTGTTACCTCTGAAGCAGTAGTCTTTTCTTCAAGGTATTCAGTCCGGTCACATGAAACAGGTGTTGAGCTAAATGGGGCCTCCCTCCCAATACCGTAATGTCATTTCCACATTCTGCTGACAACATGACCCAGTATCACTGCCTATGGAGTTATCCTCCTGCTGTGGAGTAGGTGGTACTGCCAGTACACTTTGCAACTGTGTGCCACTGTCCTCAGGCTGCGTCATGAACATGAGAGACATGGTATCATCATTGGCAGGTGTTCTGCTGTCAAAGTCAGCCTACTATGATGAAGCATAAGAAGTGGTTGTTTGTGGTGCTGATCTTGTGAAGAAATATGTGAGTGTATCGTTATTGAGATATATGGCAGATGAAATGATTTATTCAGAAAGGCAGGATGGCTGTACATGCCATGCAGATACAGTTGACTTTCTGCCAGACTTGATGTATATGTCCTACATGATGTTGAGAAATGTTAAGGGTTATATGTAGACAGGTAACATGGCCAGTAAATTTCAGCACAGAGTAATAAAATTAGGTAAACAATAAGCTTCCATACTACATGTCTGCGATTGCTGTATTAGCCTGAAAGTACCACTGGCTATGCCCCCCTCTGATAATTCCAGTAACATCATCATCTGTATCAAAGTCATCACCCCTTATAGAGAGAAAAGGTGCTCCTCATCCAAAATTAAAGGATGTGCTGTGGAAAGACCATAACCACTGCTGCTTTGGGCAACTGCAGTCTGCCTAGCCTTTGTCCTTGCATGTCCCACCATGTCATTTGCTCATTTCCTACACTGTGCCAATGTGCAATTCCTTCCCCTACAGCATTTATGTCAACTGCTAACTGATTCCATGCCTTAACACTCAGTGTTTGCTTTGGGCCTCCTTTGCCAAAGAAATGTTTTTCACATATCCTGAGAGCATCCTTAAGGCTGTGGTTCTCCTCCACACTAATTTTTTTTCCTACTGTGTCTTGTTACTTTCTGCTGCAACATTTTGCAACCTTCAAGCACATATTGGGCAAAACTATGACAGTTATGTTTTTAGAATTTCCTTTATTTATTTATTTATTTATTTATTTATTTATTTATTTATTTATTTATTTATTTGACATTTGTCATTCACATTCATAATAAAAATTAGACCACTGCACTAAGGATTACTTTGCAGATGTATCTTTTTAATTATCTGGGTAGTATTATGTGTCATTCTGACTTGTACTGAAATTAATAAATCTATAGCTGTAACTGTTTCTTGCTTGGGTGTTATAGTAGGTAGGGTAAAATATGTCATGAATACTTCAAATCATTTTCTTTTACTGTCAACCTTTGCTCTAACCATTGAGATATAAATTGACAATAAGTCCCTGCACACATGGCAGTGGTAGAGAAATACTACTATCTGTGATGTCTTACTGGTGTTCATGAGATCCCATTGAATTATGGGTACTGTTCACGAGATCACAATGAATTATGGGTACTTTTCATGAGATCTCATTGAATTATACAAACTACTCTGTTTTCCACTGATTTCTGCTTATTTCACTTTTTTATAACGTGTCTTCAGTTTACTCCATTCTTTTCACAGACTGTCAATTTAAAATGGTAGATTGAGACCAAAGGGTGTAATTTTGTGGCTGATTTAAGAACTTTTTATGCGCTTAAGACTCAGCCATGCTGAGCTCTATAATTAGCACTACTGCACAGATATATATGTCTCATTATAAGTGTATTATGGATGCAGATGCATTCAGGTGGCCATGGTGAACTGTGCTTACAAGCAATGAGCTCATAAACATGCATAACTGCAATGTGCACCTCAATCACACTCCAGTATGCTGCAAGATTTGCATAGCAGTTATGTATTTCTTAACCTATTAATGATTTACCAGTAAGAAACTAAACAGACCCATAACCAACTTGAAGCCCCCCCCCCCACAAAAACATACTAATACCGAAATACTGTACTATTACAAAATTCCTTATGTAACCCCCCTCCTCTTAAATTTACTGCAGGAATGAAATTCACCATGTTCTAACAACCTTTATTTCATATTAAAAACTGTAATACAACCAAGAGGAAAAACAAACAAGCACACACGCACACACACACACACACACACACACATATATATATATATATATATATATATATATATATATATATATATATATATATATGGTTCTATTGTGTATGATCAAACTAATTTAATGTCAAATTGAAAACAATGGCAAAATGGCAAAACAAACTCAAACTTACACAATACCAAAAACAAAAAATATCAAAAGAAACAATATCAAGAAAGGAGAACTATTTTGTCTCCTGGTATGTACACTAAACCCTAGCTTCAAATTTGTCTGAATAGTAACAGTATTACAGGAAGGTTTTTGTGAAGGTAAGGTGTAGAGTTAGGGTTGAGGGAAGGAGCAGCATTAGGATTAGGGTTAACACCCATTACTAAAGAGGGCAAGAGGATTCTGAAAACCACAATACCGAGTGAATTAGTTATTTGTGAATAATTAATATACCATAAAATTAATGTAAATAGTCACATAAACACAGACAAACATCAACAAGAATCCAACAGATTAGACTGCTCAGTTTCAATTATTGTTAAAATTAGCAGACCTTGCAAGAATGTGCCCTACAATCCTGAAATTCTGTATCTGCTAACTTTGTCATTAAGATCAATACAACAATAGCAAATCCATCCACACCCTCCCATTGCCATATATGGGGAATGTTGAGTAGAGGCTCGGGAAAGAAAATTAAAGATTGTCATTGCATAACCACAATTTTTAACTCTTCTGTAACACTTCACTAGTCCATCAAGGCCAAGTCCCACTATACAAAACAAAGTGCGCTGTTTTCTTATATTACATTACATTACAGCAGTTTGAGTCCCTTGGCATTGAATCTCCCAACATAATTACATACTCCCCTGCATTCTGAACTGTGTCTCGTTCAATTTGAGTGTGTGGCTTGTTCCTAACAGTACAAAACTACAAACCAGGAAAACAGAAAAGCTACAACTGAAAAGAAACCTAACATATGTGCTCTGCTAAGAATTGTATTTCCAACTTTAACAAAATTAAATTGGTTTCCCGACCAGCAAGCAATCATAAAGTGCTTAATAAATAGTATAACTGGTGGGCACTCCACTAGAGGTGACATCTGTTTGTTTAATTTTCCCTACCCCCATATAAATTTCACTACAATAAAAAAATCAACAGTACAATCCCCCTGCTACTCACTAAGGTATAGACATTGTAGAAAAAATAATAATGTTTTAAAATGTATGAGTTTTTGGGCTAAGCTATGAGAATTTTACTTAGCCTAAAGCCATTCCACTGATTTTTCCACTTTTCTCATGCTGAGACTAGTGTCTACTCATCCTGTTTGCCCTTGTTCCGTTTGGATTCACTACACTCCTCTACCATACCCCCAATTCCCACTCACCCCCACTTGATCTACATTTATTTTTACCAAACCATCCCCACTTAGCAGAGACAACCTATTTGCAGGAAGACCTTAATTAACCCTGCCTAAGACTATCCCATTATTAAATGTCACTCATCTGGTCAGGATAAAACAGACAGACATTCATGGGTTCTGTTCAATCAGCTTTATTACACACAAACACATCAGAAATGAGGCTTTGTAAATTAAACTTAAACTTATAAAGAGACTGGCTACCACACTCATACATGTTAACACTCTGGCTGTTCTCTCAAAATGGCGCTGCTGCCTGCATGTGCTCAGTATTTACATGCACATGCTACATCTGGAAATGCTTCTTAAAGGTGCATACACACGCTCTGATCTACAGCCTCCCTCATTAAGTAATGATACATATACAAAATGACAATATACAATGATATGCAAGTTACAGAAATGATCTTTTGACATGCAGTTATACAGAACTAATTATCTGACATGCAATTATACAAAATCAGACACATATAAAACAATTATGTCCAAGTTGCTGTGTATTTTACACTAGGTTTTGAAATACGACCTGATCATATAACATAAAAGTCAGAATTTGATCTAGCAATGGGGACTGTTTTCAAGGAATGTTCAACTTGGGGGACATCCTGTACATCATCGGGAATGGATATGGATACTGTGACATGTTCTTCAATACAAATATTGTCAGGGTTTCTCTGAGACCTAGAGCCTGTATCACAGGTACAATGTTGCAATATTATTTCTGAAGAAGATGTCTGCAGTTTCTCCCATACTCTATACCCTCAAATTCCACTAAGTAGGAATTCAACTCAGTACATATACCTCTCACTTGACCAATTCGATCAAACTCATTCGCTGTTTGCATCCTCACTGTCTCTCCTTCTTTTAATGGATGAAGAAATCTGCTCATTCTATCATAGTTGGACTTCTGAGAAGAACATTTCTTAAAAAGTTGAGCTTTGATTGATCTGTTGTTTTAGCATTATGCACTAACAAACTAGAACTGATAGGCAATGTTTTTCCTGGTTTACCTAGATACAACTCTCTGAGCAGGCAAGCTAAGTATATTGTCTTGGAGTATATTTCTAAGACTGAGTAAATTCAAGAAAATGTCAGTATCATCACACTTTGACCTCTCCAGTAATTGCTTTGCACTCTGTACTGCATGTTCAGCAAGGCCATTTGACTGTGGATATTCAGGACTGCTAGTAAGATGGATAAAGTCCCAATCTTTTGCAAAAGTCTGAAACAACTGACTTGTAAACTGAGAACCATTCTCAGAAATAGCTTTGTTTGGGTTACCATGGACTGAGAAATGATGCTTCATCTTAGCAATAACAGCACTAGATGATAGGTTAGGTTGTAAATCTGTCTCAAACCAGTTCTTAATAAGAGTATACCAACACTAAGTAATGTTGACTGTTCCACTCAAATATGTCAGTTGCTATTGTTGACCAAGGTAGTTCCGGAATTTGGCTCAGCTGAAGTGGCTCTTTTTGCAAATGTAGCTAGTACTGTTGCACACTGAACAAGAAGAAAGCACTTTATCAATGTCTTTTGCTAGAGAAGGCCAAAATACTAGTCCTCTAGCCCTTCTTTTGGTAGAGTTGGAACCTGGGTGGCCACAATGTAAAATCTGAATGTATTCATGTTGTAAGATAGTAGGAACAATAAAATTTGGACCTTTGAAAATGATGTCATCTTCCATCAGCATCTCATCTCTGTATGGAAAGTAAGGTTGCACTTCTGGCAGTACACAAGATTGTTTTGATGGCCATCCTACATTGATGAAGTGGTTGAGCTTTTGCAAAACTGAATCAGTGTTTGTATGATCTTTCAGCTCATCAAGTCTTATGGTAAAAAATTATGCACTTCCATGACATCAAAGTTCAAATTCTCTGCATCAAGCTGTTCCATGGTATTTCTGGGTGATCTGGATAAGATATCAGCCAGATAAAGAAGTTTGCTCTTTGTACAGACCATTTTGAAATTTTACTTTTGCAATTTGAACATAATTCTTTGTAGTCTTGCTGAAGCGGAATGCATAGGCTACTTTAAAATAGTGACTAGAGGTTGATGGTCAGTTTATATCCGGATAGCTCAGCCATAAATATAATCATGAAACTTTGAATATGCAAACACAAATGCCAAAAGTTCCTTCTCAATTTGAGCATACTGCATCTTAGTTTGGGTAAAAGTTCTGGATGTATAGGCAACATGTCTGCCCTCTTGAAGAATAACTGCATCAAGATCGAACTTAGAAGCATCACAGGAAAGAACTACTAGTTTGTGCACATCATATTATTTTACTGTAGGTGAGTTAGCAGTTTGCTGTTTGAGGTTATCAAATGGTCTTTGGTGTTGTTCTAACCATGACCATGCAACATTTTTGCGTGTCAGCTCTCTTAATGGTGCTGATAACTCACTAAAGTCAGGTATAAATTTGCCCAAATACTTAACCATACCAAGAAAATGCTGTAGAGGTTGGACATTGTCTAGAGATGGCATCTCAAGAATGGCTGCTTGTTTAGAAGGATCTGGTCATAAGCCTGTACTGGTAAATAAATGACCTACATAAGTAACCTCTGGTAGTCTGAATTTGTACTTCAGAAGATTGAGCTTTAAGTTCACTTCATGCGCTCTGTCCAGAACTTTCCTGAGGTTTTTGTCATGTTCTGCTTCGCCATTACCTCAATCTAGTAAATCATCAACTATTATTGCACATGGGTAGCCTGAAAAAATTTTGCTCCATTGCATGCTAAAAGACTTCACTGGCAGAATTTATTCCCAAATGCATCCTGAGGAAACTTTATCTACCAAATGGGGTGCTGAATGTAGTCAGTAGTGAAGATTTGTGAACAAGCTTCACTTGCCAAAATGAACTCTTTGCATCTAGGATAGAAAAAACAGTGGCATTTGGCATGATGGCTGCCATCTCCTCGACTGTACACATAGGATGATGAGGTTTCTTTAATGTCCTGTTTAAATCTCTTGGGTCAATGCATATTCTGATTTAATCTGAATTTTTCTTATGAGCAGCCACCATGGAAGACACCCACTCAGTTGCTCTGTGACTGGACAAATCACACCTTGCTGCACCATTTTGTCTAACTGGACCTTGGCTTCATCTTGCATAACTATTGGACGTCTTCTTGCTGGTCTAACCACTGAACTGACCTCTGGATCTACCTTCACAGAGTACACATCTGGAAGTTTGCTTAGCTTGTCATCAAACACATCAGCATACTCTGAGAAAATAGTATCACTGAAGCTGGAACTCAGACATGTGCTTACATGATGTACTTCTTTGTTAAAAGAAAGCAGTTTCATTCTTAGACTGTCTCTGAGACCTAATCATGACTGCACAGGTCTTCAGACTACATAAAATTGCAAGTTGTAACTTTTCCCAGCCAAATAGCATGAAAGCACTACTGAGCCTTCAGTTTGAATCTCTTCACCTCCAGAAGCAACAAGCTTTGCACAATTGACTAAATTAAATTGATTACCAGCCCTCACTTTAGCAAATGTTTCTGCTGACATCATTACATTTTGAACCAGTGTCTACTTTGAGCTCTGTGGGTTTACCATTGATCAGGACAGTACAAAAGACTTTATTCTTTGCCAGTAAATCTACTGCTTTAAACTTTTCACAGACCACTGGTACACCATCTACATAGAAACTAGGATTACAGCTTTCTACATGATCAACTTGCTTTTTTAAATGACCTTTCTTAATAACTGAATAATGCTTGCTTGATTTTCAAAACTTTTGAAAATGGTTCCATTTTTTACACTTGTAGCATTGTTGACCAAATGCTAAACACTTTTTTCTTTTAGACTCATGGCTGGCTCCACAATTACAACAGTTAATAATAAGACTTGACTTGGGTTTTGCTAACTCACTCTTATACTGTACTGAGCATGACCTTTTTACTGAGCTAGTCTTGGAACTTGCTGGAAAGCTAAGAGGTCTCCCAGGAAAACCTGCAGGGGTTGCAGCTGCCATGTGCTTAGGCCTGTTTCTGCTTGCAATGTGTTTCATGATGCCTACATTTGCTCTAGAGGCTGCTGAAACCATGCTCTTATCACTTGCAAGCATATTTGTGTACCTTTCTGTGAGCTCATGGATTTGACAAATCTCTATGGCTTTGCTTAATGTTAATCACTGTCATGAAACAAAATCTTTCTCACCACAACACTATTAACACCACACACAAGCCTGTCCTTTATTAACGCATCTTTCAAGTCACCAAATCTGCACGTTTTAGCCTTGTTTCTCAAGTCAGTGATATAAGCTGCAAACGCTTCATATAGTTTTTGGTCTCATGTATAAAATAAGTGCCTCTCTAATGTAACATTTGTCTGGGGGTTGCACATTTCTCTAAATTTACATTTTAAGCACTCAGGGTCCTCCTTGGATTCAGCCGGTACTAAAATATAATGGTTTGCCCCCTCTCCTGCATATACTTCTGGTGCATACATAAATGGAACTCTCTTTCAATAACTTCTGACCCAGCTAAGTTAAGCAAAATGAATGCCCTTGAATGTGCATCTTTTTCAGAAAAAAAGATGTTTGTATGAAAATATTGCATTCCTGCTCAAATATTCTCCAATTCTCTGCTATATTATGATCAAACACAAGTGGACTTGGTCTGCAAAATGCTTCTGCCATATCAGCACACAGTAGTGAAGGTGCTTGAAATCATGTACGAACATACACGCATAAATATATATGCCAGAACTTTACACCAGTACTTGTAATTATGCCCAGTAGCACAACAAACTCTGAAATAACTTCATTTTGCCAAATAAGGTTCCGTAGCAGAACACTTTGAAATCACTGTACTTTATGAAACCACTCTTTATCAGTGTAAGAAATACTTCGAAATGACTATATTTTGCAAATAAACCATACACAGCAGAAGAACCTTTCAAAATGCCTGTACTTTGCAAAATAACTCTACACAGTGTAAGAAACACTCTGAAATTGTGGCTTTCTGCAAAAAATGCATACAGCACAAGAAGCTTTTCGAAATGTGCTTTAACTGCACTTTGCAATATAACTGTACTTTACACACGGCAAACCTTGAAATAATTGCACTGTAATAAGCACACGCTCTGCCAACACTTTGCACACTCTGAAATACTTTGAACAACTCCAGTTATGCTTTGAATGGGTTCAGTCAATGCAAAATAGTAGTTCATGCCAAAAAAGTCTTTTACAAAAAAAATGCAGTTGCCTTGCTCTTTAAGCTTAATTTGCCCTTTTATTGTACTCGTTATGCCCTTTTAATCTCTTATCATGCTCACTGTACTTTTCTTGTGCCTGTTTACATTAAACATGCAAAGCAAAGATAATTCTGAGCCCCATATGAATAGTTTTGGCAGTTTTATCAAATATCATAGTTTCAAACATTTTGTTTAATTAATAATGCAGTTTGTGCCTTTTGTTTGCTTAATAATATGTTTTGTGCTACTCATTTGATTAATAATGTGTTTTATGCCTTATAAACGCGCAGTTTATTTTTCTTTGCCAAATAAATCATTTGAGCAGTTTTCTTTACCTTTAGCTCATTTCTGGCCCTTTTTCATTTTCTGAGCTCTGCTTCACTCAGCCTGCTTAGTCTGCCTTCACCTTCAACTCTGCACCTCATGACTCGTAGAAGTAGCTCTTCTAATCCTGGTTTTGACACCATGTTGCTCATCTGGTCAGTATAAAACAGATTAACATTCATGGGTTCTGTTCAAGCAGCTTTATTGCACACAAACACGTCAGAAATGAGGCTATGTAATTTAAACTTAAATAAACTTATAAACAGACTGACTACCACACTCGTACATGTTAACAATCTGGCTGCTCTCTCAAAATGGCACTGCTGCCTGTAGATGCTCAGAATTTATATGCACGTGCTACATCTGGAAATGCTTCTTAAAGGTAAATAGACACACTCTGATCTACACTAAGTACCCACAACTTCCAGTCCTTCCCTATCTACCTACTCGTCACACAAACACTCAAGCCAGTTACCTTTTTACTCAGATTGTCTCTTCTCTTAACTATTAAAAATAGTGACCTTATAGAAACTACTGATCAATCTTTATTACTAATAAAAAGTTTTTTATCATAAAATGCTGTTATACTCTAAATAACTCTCTAAACTTAAAATGCTACCTCTACGTACAACAGCTCTTATAATGCTCTCCCTAGCTGCTCATTTAACTACTTACGAGTCTCACACGCTCACACCTCAACCCTGCCATAAAATTGCATTCCCTTATCTACAGCACAAGAAATACTCAAACATGGATGTATCTCCAGCTATCTATAAGTCCACTTTCTTTGATCAACTTACTCACAATATACCCTCCCATGATGTTGCAACTAACATCTCCCTTAGGTATCATAAACTTACATCTAAGCTTCTAAACATTCTTGTAAATTTAGCTTCCAAATTTATGATAAGTGGTGACATACACCCAAATCCAGGTCCCAAAACTACTCCCAACACTAAACAAATCTTCCTCTCAGCCACAGAGTATACTTAATCTATCTCATAAAGGATCAGACTGACTACTTCTGAACCTAAACCTCAGAAGTGTTGTTAATAAGGTTCAGGAGCTCCATGCCACCCTCTCACTCTACTCATTAGACATCGCGATCTTAACAGAAACCTGGCTTAAACCGCATATTGACAACAATGACATCATTCCTCCCAGTTACAACTTTCATAGGGCAGATAGAAAAGGAAAAAGAGGTAGACGAGTAGCCATAATGTTCTCATATTGCAACCTCTAAATCAAAGTACACTAACATTTGATAACCAGAGATACTTTTGACCACACTACAAATCAACCCAAACAAACATCTAATTATAATAGCTACTTATATTCCACTGGGAAACATCCTTGCTACTATAGAGCATATCCTCCACTGGACTTTAAAAAACATTACTCATGAAACCATCATTATGGGTGATTATAATGCAGACTGTTTTTCTTGCAATTCCCAGAACCCAGCAACCATATTACCCTCTATAGTTTCACACATATTATCCAAACACCTACCACAATAGACAAAAATCAAATAGACAGACTCTCCTAGACTGGACACTAACTAACAAACCCTTCTACTACCAACAGTTTGGCTGTCTCCCTGATAGCCTCAGTGATCACATATCATCCTATCTACTTAGGCAACGTACAAATCCACTTAAACATGCCACTTATTGCCAAATCCGTAATAAGAAAAACTTCAAATCCCAAGCACTGATATCCACCCTCAAACAATGTAATTGGAACCCCCATTAAGATCATGCCCCAGACGCTGCAGTTGAATATTTCAATGATACATTCATTAACATTCCTAATAAAATTGCACCACCTAGAGCTATTCGTACAGAGGCCAATTATACCCCATGGCTAACTAACGAAACAAGAACTCTTCTTAAACTAAGAGACAAATCCTGGGATCTACGGTACACTAATAACTCTCAGCCAAATCACTTATCATATCAAAAACTCAGAAACAAAGCCAAAAGCCAAATCAAATAAGACACAAAAAGCCCACTGTACTAATATACAACAGAAACATCAAAGAAATCCACAACAATTTTGGTCAACAATCAAAAAGATACGCTATCCGGGACAAACAACAACCCCACCCCCTTATACACCTAACAACCTATTTACCAGTGCAGAACAATTTAATAAATATTTCACCAACAGCATGCTATCACTCACCAAAATTAGCTGCCCCAATCCATCAACTATACCCATAACAACCATCAATAATGATAATACCTTCTCCTTCCAGCCCATCCCCACAAGCACCATCCAAAAACTACTTAGAAAAGTAAAGCCAAAAACAATATCAGCTGATAACCTGCCAGCTGAGTTTCTCAAGGTGGCAGCTGAAGCAATCACTTACCTGTCTCAACCCTTCCATTTCTGAACATGTCCCACTCATCTGGAAAATCCCACATATAGTTCCCCATACATAAAGATGGCAACTCAACTGTACTGGCCTGATGAAGTGATCTTGCTGTCGTGAAAGCACTTACCTGATTTATTCAATTTCTGTATATTAAACTACGTTTCTAGCGCTGTAGGTTCAGTGCATTTATTTATTTATTTGGTTTCATCTTATTGCACTGTCCTGTACTCTGCTTTCGTTTTTCATTTTTTAACTCAGCTGTACTCACAAATTATAGGCCTATTGCCATCCTATACCCAATATCCAAAATCCTAGAAAGGTGTATTCACTCACAACATCTCCAACATCTCTCAACAAATTGCCTATTATACAATTATCAGCATGGCTTTAGACCTAGCCATAGAACCACAACTCCCCTCCTGCGTTTTAACAACACCATTAATCATTACAGGAAAGAAGACAAAATACTTTCATCAGTCTTCCTTGATCTGTCTGAGGCCTTCAACTCAGTTTGCCATACCAAACTACTGACTGCTTTCAATAATCTAAATCTTAGTCCCTCTGCTATCACCTGGTTCCAAAGTTATCTAACAGGTCACCAGCAAGCAGTGAAATGCTACAAGATCTCTCCCACCTACTACAAGTTACATTAGGGGTTCCACAGGGCTCCATACTTGGTCCCTTTTTTTTCAGTATTTTACCAATGATCTTAACACTGCCACCTCTCTAGCTTCTCTGATCTAATATGCAGATGATTTGATATTTATATGTGCTGCCTCTACCATACAACAGCTCCAAGACATAAGACAAAAATCCTTCTCAATTACACCAGAATCCCAATCAAAACTCGTAGGAGTGGGAATTGACAATAATATGAGATTTGACCAACACATATCACAAACAGTCAAGAAGATACACAAAAAACTGGGAACCCTATATAAAACAATCCTATCCAACAATACTAGAATAACTATTTCCAGAACCCACCTTTTATCTACACTCCTTTATGCCTCACCCATAATTACCAGCCTTAAGAAAACAGACCTTGAAAAATGTGAAGTATGTTATAACAAGATAACAAAATTTGCCACAGATTCAACACATAGGTCACACCATTGTCTCACTCTAAAGAAACTTTTGGTTAGAATTACCACAGCTACTATCTTATAATCACCTGACAATGGCTCATAAAGTATTATACCAGCATGAGAAAACACCAGCTCTCCAGAACATAAAAGTACCTTACTCCAACAGCCAAACACTACGCTTCACCAATAAATCTTTATTAAAAGTAACTAAGTATATAAATACTGCAGGAGACTCTCTTTGATCTAGTCAAGTAGCAAAAATGTGGAAAAAACTCTGACAATCTATTAGATCCACAACAAACACTGCTCAGTTTAAAAAGCTACTCAAAAATCACTTCTCAAATGCATGGCTCTGCTCATGCAATACTCCAAGTTAATTTTCAACCATTCACAACATTACCCCTTACTCAGTATGGAAATAATACATCAAACTATCCACTATACTGCCCTACTAGAAGTTCCCCTACTTATCAAACTGTTATTAACACACACACACACACACACACACACACACACACACACACACACACACACACACACACACACACACACACACACGATAGAAGTAATCAACTTTGATTTCTTTTCTTTTTTTTTTATCTCCAGAGGTGATGAAGAAAGACAGTATAATATAAGCCAGACAGAGAAGGCTAGCATGACTGACACAGAGTACTTGTTTGTAGATAGCATATGGAAAATATAATATAAATATATTTTTTTCATGCAGTAAATGTTCTGTAGTTTAAAATAATAGATGATATTAAAAAACAGAAATGACTACCAGTACAGTCCTCTGAGGTAGTACGTGGAAAAGAGATGATTTTTACCAGTATATCAATAAAGCATTCATATGTATTGACTTTACTAATTCATATGAGTTAAGAAGCATTAATGTCAAGTACCATCAATATGTTCTGTAAGAATGCAGTCAGTAGTAAGAGGGCAGTTAGTAGCAGCTTCAAAATTAAATAAGTAAACATTTATTCATTTAAATGAATAAAACAGAATGATTTCTAAGAACTTATGAGTAATTCTTATCTCCATCTCTCTCTCTCTGTCTTTCTCTTTTTTTCTTTATTTTATATTACTTTTTCAAAAGGTCTAGAGATCCGAGGGGCAGTCCAGCCACATGCCTCCCAGGTAATGGACCACTCACAGTTCCCCCTGACCATTTGGCAATGGCTTTATAGGATCAGAGTGGTAGCTCCACTCCTGTGGGATCCCAATGCATGGCAGGCTGGTAAGCAGTCAACACCATGAGCTTCAGGACTTGATTGAGGCAGGGGTTGATTGGGAACTGGGCAGTGGAGACTAAATATACAGAACCAACTGATATTGCCAACATCCTAGCAGATAGGTTCAGTGCTAACTTTACCCGCCTCTCACCCCCTAGAGGGCCTATCTCTATACCGGAAGAATGCAAAGTTCCTATAATCATGACTGCACAGGTAAAAAACACACTCTCCAAAGCCAAGAACACAGCATCCATGGGACCTGACAATATCCCAGGCTGCATTCTACACGAACTACAGAATGAACTGGCACCCTACCTAAGTACCATGTTCAATCATAGCCTCACCTCAGGCTTTGTATCCACTGAATGGCGCACCGTGATGGTTATCCCACTCCAGAAAGGGGGAGCCACAACGAACCCCGGGAACTACCGCCCCATTAGCCTGACAAGCCTGGTCTGCAAGGCCATGGAACGTATCATTGTGGAACTCATAAACAAAGACATTTGCAATCTCCAAACTCTGGACCCTACCTAGTTTGGATTTGTAAAAGGCAGATCATGTCTCCTAAACCTGACTGACTTCTTTGAAGCAGTCACCAAAGCCATAGATGAGGGTAAAATGGTTCACACAGCTTATCTAGATCTCACCAAGGCTTTCGACACCATCCCCCACTCTGGAATTATAGATAAGCTCACTAAACTAGGTATAAATCCCTATGTCACAAGATGGGTTGCCAACTGGCTCACGGACAGAACCCACACTGTGAAAATAGCGGATTCCAAATCCAACTTCAGACCAGTGACAAGTGGAGTACCACAGGGTTCAGTCCTGGGTCCTCTCCTGTTTGGTATCTACTTCTCTGAAGTGCAGGCTAATACAGAAGGTCTTTGGCTAACAAAGTTTGCAGATGACTGCAAACTATGAGCCATAATCGAAACTCCTAACGATGTGGACAAACTACAAAAGGGCCTCACTGAGACAGATACCTGATATCAAAGCCATGGCCTGAAGCGCAATGCCAAAAAATGTATTGGCATCCCCTTTGGTAAAAACTTTGTACCTATGAACTACCACATAGCTGGTAGTCTACTTAATGCTGAAAATGTGATAAGAGACCTTGGGACACAGGTGGACAGTACTCTCTCCTTTGATAATCACATCACCACAGTGGTCAGGAAATCCTTCTACGTGGCTCATCTCATCACAAAAGGATTCTCATCCAGAAAAAAAGAGGTCATTGTTCCCCTCTACTCATCACTCATTAGACCCATTATAGATTACAACGCCCCTTTTGGTATGTACCTCACAAGACATCTACAAGAACTGGAAAGACCACAGAAATACCTCACAAAGAGGATTACTGGCCTCAAACAGATGCCCTACGCAGACCGTCTCAATAAACTACAGCTTTACTCCATCGCATATCTCCTACTCAGGGGCGATCTCTGCCTAACATACAAAGCTATGTCAAATCCAGAGCTGTTGGACATGCTCCACTTAAAGAAATCCCAATCCCTCCGAGCTACATGCTCTAGGGACCTAAACCTTGTCACCACAATAAACAGAACATGCTGGAGGGATACATTCCTGTCCCAGAGACTTCCCATACTCTGGAACAGACTACCTATCTATGTCAAAAAGAGCTCCTCATTAGCACTCTTCAAGAAAAATCTTGATGATTGGATGGGAAATGGGAAATTCACCCCAGGGATCACTTCTGTTGCTCTGCTCGACAGGGGCACAGGAAAATAATTTTCTTGGGTGGCGAAAGCCAGGGTACATTTTTTGGCTAAGCTTATATAGACCCTAGGGCCAATAGCCTAGTACCTGCCTATGAACCTATGAACTGCAACCTATTCAAAACCACCTCTAATGGTGCAAGACTCACTAACCTGGTCAGCTCTGACCATTATGTCACTGGATTCTTCCACTCCTACATCATCGGGATCTCTCTTTCAAGATCTAGCAGATAGAGTAATAATTGAGGTCCTCCAGACCAGGGTGTGACCTAACCTTCAGACCTCCTCACACTCTCCCCTTTTGCATCTGTCTGCCATTTTTATGTTCTGTGCCCTCACTAATGTTAGACCACCACAGTGATCCTGTCTTTACTGTCTGTCTTTTATATCTTGTGTACTCCTTAACTCTTCTCCAAGCCTCTCTCCTCCCTACATCCTCTTCATTACTCCTTCTCCAACTTCTTGCTTATGTAAAAAACATTTAAAAGTGGGGATCTATCCCACATTGAAAAACTAGTGCCACTCTTCTCCCAGTGCATTCCTAGCCTTTTCTCTTTCCCCCCATTTTCAGCTTTACTGTCTTCCCCTTTCTAACATTATAAAGGACCAGTCAGGATGTCCACATTAGGACACCCTTACATTTAATACTTAAAACCTTATAGCTGCTTGAGTTTACCAATAGAGAGCTGAAATGAGCACTGATCTCCCCAGATTCCTGTAACAATTTGGGGAGATATGTACAAGCTTGTGCATGCTGTCACATATTGAAAGGGACTAACACGAATAAGGACTTTATGTACATGTGGCTTCCACTGCATATAACTGCTAGATGAGTTTTGATCCATTTTACCTGTGTAAAGATAGACAAAGCTCATTTGGGCAGTACTCACATTATGCATAACCAATGCTGTTTGTTTGTGCTTATTATATATAGGCATAGCGGCGGTGTTTTACAATTGTCTTTGTACATATATGAATCACAGGACCATGAATATCACCTTAAATGATCAACAGTTCTCCTGCTTTAGATATGAAAGTCATAAAAACGTGAGATTTGGTTGACATATAATCCACTGTATAGAAGGTGAAATGTCTCTTTTGCTGGTGCAAATATTAAGCAAACCTATGACTGGAAGTACAGACTTTGTCTTTATGTCTGTCATTCCAGCTGTCACTGTCCTGGAATGCAACAAGTATTTATTTTCAACACAATTGCTTTGATTGCTACTTTTATGTTTGTTCTTAATTTGTTAACTGAATTTCATATTTCCCTTATTTAAAATCCTTTCTGTGTTCAGTTTTTACAAATCAAATAATTAACACCCTGATAGTTATTCATGCACGCTGTGATTCTGTGACTATTTATCAGATAATTCATTCTTTCAAGTAAAAGCCTTTAGAGAATTAAATACATTCAGGAAGTTTCAGTATAATGCTTTGAAAAGCCCAAAGCTGTGTTTCAGGCCTTTGTGAACAGAAACCATAGCAGCAGCTGAAGTTTCAGTGACACGAGAGGTTACCATCTAAGTTCAACGGAAGAGAAATCAGCTGCTAGTATACAAAAGAGCAAGGCATGTGCTGCTGAAAATAATGTTTTGGTTCTTCAAGTAACTTGAATGTATGAAAGAAAAAAAACTCATAGAAGGAATGTTTTGTCCACAGAATCCATTAATACCTCATTCATAATTTTTTTTTTTTTGCAGAAAATGCTTTCCACATCATGACAGCACAGTTTGCTTCATACAACTTTCCATTTATGCTATATGTAACATATCAAGATTGTAGTATTAACATAAGAAGAAATTTTCAAATGACTAACATTAGCAACAAGACAGACTAGATGCATTTTTGATGGGTTATCAAGAATTCTTACCATTGATTAGTTTTATAAGCTATTTTTCCAGAATCATACCAGAAGTTAAACTTAAATTTTTTTCACCTGGATCTTATTTTTAATAGTACTGGAAATGGATGTTAACTAATACAGGTTTATAGATTAGTACTACACTAACTGCCCTTGCGAGCCATTTTAAGCCTAGCCAATTATCCCTTGTGAGATTCAAACCCTGTACCTTGTTTTTGTAAGGTAAACACCTTAACCATTAGACCACCCTCCCAACTGATTGCTGGCTTTAGGCACCAGCAAACCCTATGGTCGCTGGAGGCCCCCAACCACAGCAAGTTATCTTACCTTAATATTTTGTAAGATTTCCATGAATCCAATTGTAAGAATAACTCTTGTTTATATCTGCTTTAAAATTCAAAGATATCTCAGGTTATAGTAATAGTGTTTTGTCAAGTAACAGGCTTCACAATTCCATGAAATATTTTACCACTGATACAGTGACCCTGGCTTAGTTAAATCCTACTGATGGACATTATCTCCACTAAAACTAAAAACTTTGCCAGGTTTAGCCACCTACAATACCTAAGGCTGTGGGGAGTGGGGCATAATCATTGCCTATTGTGTGGTATCTACAAAAGCTGCTGCTGGTTGGGTAAAAATGAGCAGAAAAAATGTATTAATTTTCTGATTACACTCTTTAACCTGAACGCGCTATGATATGACCTGGTTAGGATAAAACTGATGATGAACATGAGCAAGGTAAGCACTAGAGAGAGGGATCAATAACCCAAAGTGACTGATTTCAGTGCATACCTTGGATTTTAAGTAGAGCTCATGCTTCCAGTCTTCAGGAATGGCTTTCTCTTTCATGGAGTTTTAGAAATACTAGCAGAACACCAGACACTATAACTCAAAGCAAAGCCAAAAATAATGACTCAAAATCAGGAACATGTTTTAAATATTACCCTGATTCACTTACAATGTTAATAGAATAACATATTTTGCATCAACATGCATTTCTTGACAATAAGAAGTGTGAAACTCTGATCTGTGGATTTATTGACTGTCTGTAATCCTGAATGATTTACCAGCAAATCATATTTAAACAAGAGACAGGACAACATTATGAGACAAAATCATGGGCAATCAGTGAAATCAAGGATAGTGACAGGTATACATCACTCCTCACTGAGGTAAATGAAAGTGACTTACTCCTACTGCTGTTTGATGGCTGTTAAACAACAGATACTGATGTAGTGTGACAGTACCAGTGTTGTACAATGGATTAGAACTAGCATTGCTATGGCATGTGTGTGTGTGTGTGTGTGTGTGTGTGTGTGTGTGTGTGTGTGTGTGTGTGTGTGTGTGTGTGTGTGTGTGTGCACACCATTACTTTCTATCTGTGCACACACCCAATAATACTGGGACATATACATTACTCTTATGGGATCAATAAAAGATGCCATTAACAAGCAATTGTTCTTAAGAAGTAAGACAGAAAATGTATCACAGAACATTCAGATAACTATATTGTCTAGGATTCTGTTGACTCCCACTACCCAGACTCTATAAATGGATTTTTGACTTGGACTTAATGCTGGCTTCTGCTCTGAACCTCACCATTTCTAAAACCAGCCTTTCACATTTGTGTGCATAGAATGTTGCTGTAGGTTTTGTGGGTCCTGGGAATTGTGTTGCTATTAATTCTTTAATTTTCATTTTACTCAAATCATAGAAGTATGCAGAGGTTATTATAGCTTGTGTTTAGGCTGCGGACAATATAGTCATAGTTTCTTTTACTTTTCTGACAAACCTCAGAATACTATAGCTAGTATAGAGGCAGTGTGCTGTCTGAGAGCAACAAAGTGAAATACATTACTGTAATCATTTTTTTCACTTTCCTCACAATCACACATCAGGCATATAGAAGTGGCTGCCTTTTGGGGTTAGGGGTGAGGAGAGAAGAGGCATGCTATGTATATGTATGAGAGCAGTAACTTGAAATGCATGACTTTGGCTATTTGAACCTCTGCTTTCATTCCATTCTAACACCAGAGGGATACACAGGTAGTGACTGTCTTTTGGGGGTTTAGGAAGGTAGGCAGTATTCCAAGATAGAATCTGTGTATCCTCACAACAACTGACTCATTTATTGTGGGCTACTATTTTGTCAGATTTGAACATTAAGTCTTAGCCTCACCCTATTTCTTCCTTGAAAAAAATTTATTTAAAAAGTTGGGAAAATGCTCCAGAAATGCATCATAGGGCATTTATAACCATATGGCGTCTGGGGCCCTTGGCTTAATTGAGTTTACTGCTCTGTCTTGATCAAGAAAGGTGTGTTGAAAGGATGCAAGGAAACATAAAGTTCAACAACAATACTGAATTTCTTTCATTAATCATAATTTTTGTTCAAGCCATCACTGGATGAAAAGATTTTGTAAAAAACATAAAAAAATGATAATAAAATGGATTTCAGGGCATATAGAATTTTATGGCTTCTCTTGGAAGCTAAAGAGTTAAAGCAAAATCTGAGAAACTGAAGAAAAAAGTAATGTGCGTAGTATGGGGAGCCTAGGATGGGGGAAACAGAAGGGAGTACAGAGGGTGTGCGTGTGTGTGTGTGTGTGTGTGTGTGTGTGTGTGTGTGTGTGTGTGTGTGTGTGTGTGTGTGTGTGTATGTGTGTGTGTGCGTGTTAGGAGGGTGAAACAGTATGCAGTACCTAGTGTGTCATTTCATCTTAGTTCAACTATGTACACAGAAATGTTGCAATGTATCATTGTGGCAACTAAATGTGAGTAACTGAATATTCCTTTGTGAGATGGTCCACAAAAGTGTGGTACACAGGCCTATTGTAAGTGTAATGCAGCTAAAGGTCAGTCTGTCTATATTACTCCTAAAAGTTTCCAGCATGAACTAAAAGATTGCTTAGGAGTGGTGGCAGTGACAAGGTGATATTTAGACTAGAAATGTCCAGGGGGGGGTCCCCAACCTGACATTTGCTGGAGGTCCCCAAAACATTAATACTGGCCCTGACCTTATATTAAATGAAAAAATACTGCATTACAGTTGTTAAAAGACTTGGCTGTGAAGGTAAAACTGCCTTATCTGAGTCTTCTTATCAGTAACTTATATGTCATCTTACAGGTTAGGATCATATAACTCCATTAGCTACTGTAAATATCAGACAATTTTTATTTAAATTTAGTAATATATAATGAGAAAATATAACTACTACTGTGATAATAATTATGGTTATACTGAAAAGTTTTCTTCATAATACCCACGGTGGTGGTGCTGTGGTAGCGTTGTCGCCTCACAGTAAGACACTGTCCGGTTCAATTCTCATCTAGAGCGTCTTCTGCGTGGAGACATGTGTGAATGGGCGTACCTTCATTGAAGGTTGTGTGTCAGGCCTGGCAAGCCGGTATGTAAAAATCAACTGCCAATCATTAGCGGACCGGAGTTCCACTGTGGCGACCCCTAACCGGGAAAAGCTGAAAGACACAAACAAAACTGAATAGTTTTCTTCACAATTATCAATTTGTAGTTGCTTGTGTCCTGTGCATAAACCCAAGTCCCAAAATGAAAGTAGGGTAGACATCACAGAACAGTATGGGCATGCCATGCAAATGTTTGCATAGTAACATGAAAATCATAAATGAAAAACATTACATCTTGCAAAGAGTGTGTGCATAAAGTCATTCAGGTACTAGATGATGCAAAGCAGCCAAGAGCTGCTGGCCAGGATAGACTTATACTGTTGATATGTCCAGTACCTGCTGGCCAGAATAAATCTGTGGTGTGATATGTCCATTATCTGTTTGGGAAGCATACCACTAAAACATATAATGAGAATGGGAGTCCATGTTTCTTAACATGTACACTGAGTATGCAGAGCTGGAAACTGTGGCCTCTATCAGCCGCCAACCAACCTCATCATTATTAACTAAGAAAAATATGCACTTAATCAACAAAATATGCCTTGGAAATTTTATTTTTTAATGGTGTTTAGTACATTATTTTCAAGAGATGAATAAAAAAACTGTTATTGTTATCACTAAGATCTCAAACCAGATCCTTGCTTCATAATCATCACCAACAATGGACTACATATGGCAATTATTTTATTACTATATCTCCAAGGAAAATATTATTAGAAAGTCATTTTACTGAGTAATTGTTAGAATACGTCTAACTGGCAGAACAGTGTAACAGTGTTACAGCAAGAGTAGGTGAGCTTTTCTTTAGACAGGATTATTTAACCATGAAATATAGGTTTAGATTCATAGATTAGTGCTAGGCTATCTGCCCTTATGGAACATTTTAAGCCTAGCCAAACTTCCCAACCCAAAGGTAAGAATCAGACCTTGTACCTTGTGTCCACAATGTAAACACATTAACCCTTATGCTAGTCCCCAATTTCTTTTTCTGTTTTAAGAAATTAATGAAATTGCACTATAGCTGTAATCTTTCCTTGCAATATCTGATTGTATTTGGTCTGGATAATGTTTTGTTAGCTATTTTCTTATGCCAGTATTGCAGAAAGAATAATTTTGATAGAAAACCTTTTTGACCATTGCGCTAAAACCTATTTATTGTATAATTTACAGTTTCTATGTAGTAATATGCATGATGATCAATCAATTAGGCCCTGGAAATAAGATCTGAGTTGAAAACTAACAGTAGAATAAAAGAAATGTGCTTCATTTTGTTGAATCAATATTTTGCAGAAGCAAGACATAGGCAAATGAAAAAAGTCATCATTCAAACTGTATACGCATGAGAACTTTTATCAACTAAAGTGGTATAATTTGACATTTAGACATCAAACCTGCAAACGAAATATTAAAACACTAATAAAGTAGGAAACCTGCTTGTAAGATTCAGTGGTACCCCAATGAGGATGTTTTTGTATGCTATATTCACAAAAATAATGATATGGCAGACAGAAATAAATCTGACAGTCTGAGAATATTTAAGGACTGAAAAGCCAAAGGAAGGAAAATGATTACAGGACTTAAATACTTAAGCAAATGAAAATTCTATGAAGAAAAATTAGTGTGGGAGTTTAATAATCAAGCTTAATGATGTGAATTGTTAACAAGATTCATTCTATAGTCTTAGATGGATTACTACAATATTCTTCATAGCATCACTGTTGCAATAATTTTTCATAAATGGGACTTACCTACTATGCTGTACCATCCAGCCAGTCTACAAAGCTCAATCTTCTTCTTCTTCCTCGTGTGCTGTACATCAGCCATACACATGTTCTGATATAGAAAGAACATACTGACATGCCATAAACTCAGAACTTTCTTGCACCAGTCTACATAGCCCAGGTTCTGTCATTGTCATGTCTACTCATCTATATCCATCACCACCAGTGCAAACATTTCAGGCAGATAAGTAACTCATTGCAGAACCTTCCTCTTTGAAAATATATTTTGCAACTAAAATCTTCTTATGTCAGTCAGGAAAAAAAGGGAAGTGTGACTGTGGGTTTCAGATTCCATTTAAGAATTCCCACTAAAACTTCCACATTTTGACTAGGGGGTAAACATAACATTAAGTTCTGTATCTGTCAACTGTTCATTCCAAAACTATTAGAAGTAGGCTTAGGTGACTGATGTATATTTAAAGGGTAAGTTATTTAAGTAGTTATGTAGTACCTTGAATAATGGCCAGTAATGAGGTCACTGGCAATATGATCTGGGTTCCAGTTATCTAGCAGAATGGGAAAATTGTTGTTTTTGTGCTGAGTCAGTAAACTGCAGATGTTAAACACAAACATTTTGAAAAACTTGGATCAAAGTCAGCTAAGTTAGTTACAGCTGTCAGCTAATGTGCCACTATTTGAAATGTAGGATGAATGTTGTAGTACTTGTGACATGTGATAAAACTACCTGAAAAAATGTATTTACACTTCAATGTTAATTTCAGGGTACCCTTATGGTCTACATTTAAGAAGTGAGATGAAGAAAAAGGGAAAATGATAATAAGAATGAATAAAATTATGTAAAATTTGATTATGGGAATAAAATTACCCCGGAGGTTCAGGACGACACCTCATGTTGTAGTAGAAGACTTTGCCTATCTTGATAACAACTGAAGTACTATGATTTGCATTTCTGTGTACACTTTTTTTCATTTAGTGGAGTCCCATCCATTTTTTTGTACCAGGGACATTCATATCATACATGTGATACATGTTAAAGGTCTTCACTTATGGAGTGTGTTTGTCTTGTCCTCTTTAAGTCTTTCTGACCATGTTATTATATTCTCCATCATGAAGAAGAACTGTGATCAAGTGGTATGATTTATTAGGCTGGACTAAACAGACTATTTTAATTAGAAAAAAAATATAAAAGACTAATACAACAATATAATTGGCTGTACCAGATTGCCAGCAACCAATCTCTTTTCAGTAAATAATTAGCCATTATTACAAAATAGCACAGTATGCAATGTTTTCATTAGAAATTAATTTGCTTCCTTGAAAACATTTATTTATACCTCTATGCAGTAAATAAGAGTATAATCTTACTTTCAAATCTAGGGGCTAAAAGTAATCAAATTAAACATGTAATAAACAACACTTTTTTTACATTATGGTTTTAGTGTGGCCTGTCACTGACCATCTAAAATTCCATTTGTGACTCTTATTTACACTCCACAAAAAGTGGTAGATGAGACAGACACATCCAGGTAAGAGGCAGCTGTTGTTATGGGAAGATTTTCTCCATTCAGGTCCCCTAAATCTTATCCCCCTTTACAGTGCATTAAGTCATACCTCTGTGATCCATCCCTGTTTGATCGATTGCTCACACAGAGTTTGCTGTGGATAATTTGCCTGCTTATCTCCAACACTTTTGCCTAACTGAGGTGGCTCTTCAGTCCCCACAGGGGATGATATTTAAGCAAGAAAACAACCCTTAATAGGATGGGTCAGGTGATGTGCCATTAAAAATGCTCATTCCAATCCTCTAACTGGCTTTGTAATGCCCAGGATAACTTATCAAACCTAGGTCTCTCTTCGGTCTCATTCAGACCTCCATCCTAATGCACCACTTGCAGTTGTGACCATTAGTGCATTTGTATGTTCACAAATAATAACTTAAAAGTGCTCATTTCTGTTGTACTTTTATTTTTGCTTATTTATTATAAATGAGAACTTATCCAGCTATATAATTTTCATCAGATCCATTTTCTTTTTGCAAATATTTGACTTGAGGTTAAAGTACTATTATCAAATGATTTTCTTAAGAGACTTAGAGAAGTTTTAATTTCAAGTTTCATCATGCAGAATATTCAAACATTAACTCAAAGTGACTTACATCATACACAGTTAATATCATTGTACTGTATGACTCAGCAGCAAAAAATATAAGTAATAAGTAATATAATAAGTAACAAAAATAAACGTTTTGCAGCTGCCCATGAAAAGGAATTGTGATACAAACGTCACAATGCATGGAAAGCAGCAGGGTATTTTTCAGGCTTCATAACTTTGTAGCCTATAATCTCCTTAATGCTAGTAACTCCAGTGAAAGATGAACTGTTTTCTAAAAATCATTGCTTGTATGACATTAGAAGTCAGTTAATCTCTTTCAGAATGTAGGGATTGAGAAGATGGATTATGACCAGGACATTTCCATTTGATCTAGCTCTTAACACAAGGTTCAGCTTACAGGACGGTGTCAAAATTCAACAGAATGATCTCACCTATGAGGAAGTCCATGAAAAACAATACAAAATATGTTAACTAGTTAAATGATTCATATAATTAAATGCACTGACTTCTGAAAAAAAAAACACGACAAGTATAACAACAGCAGTAAAACTGTAGAAAACCCTTTACCTAAACCATATACATCTGTTCCTCTTTTTATATTTCTTTGGTGGAAGCTTAGTATTCTATCAGATGAATGCACATTACATTAGGAATTTAGCAATGCTGAAATGCTTAGTCATATCAATAAATACTTTAGACAACTTTGAGTATAGTCTCAAAAAAGACTGATCTTTTTGCACATACAGAAAATGAGAGGTTTCATTAGATGTTAAACATGACCTTCTTATATCTTGCATTTTATTTTTATAAAACATGGTATATTAAAAACAATTATAGAATAATTTTTAAAGTACCATATAACTTTAATTATGTATATCTACAGGGGGCCAGGGTGAACTTCTTCGAGCATGAATAGCCCAAAGCACAAGACATCAAGAAACACAACAGAGATCACTGTTTTCTTTAGGAGATCACTACTGATGCAATTTCTAAGGGTGAGCCAGGGTAACCATTTAAAATGTTGGGAATTGGAACAGAGAATGACTGAAATGTGAGACTTACATTACTAAGTCTAAGATAGCCATTTCTCGGAATATTCCCTTTTCTCTGAGTAATGGTGAGCACCTAGTGTGGTATATATATATATATATATATATATATATATATATATATATATATATATATATATATATATATATATATATGTTTGGGGATTGTAGGGGGCTTGCCTCCATCATTGAGGTGCAGGGGGCTTGCCCCCTGCAAAAAGAATTTTAAAGGAGACCAGTGATGTTCAGTATTTTCCCTTCTCTTTGTGTTTTGGTCTTTTTTGGTACTTCAGTACTCAACAATCTGAATCCTGATATTTCAGTATAGAACCATGACCAGCAGTGATTCCCTTTTTAGGAGATTTTTCAGTTCTTTGGGTTGGTGCACCCATGGAGTTGTTTTATATATATATATATATATATATATATATATATATATATATATATACATATATATATATATATATATATATATATATAAGTTCAGTCACCCTTCAATGGGTGGGGTGGGGGGGGGTGCTGCAAAAAAACTTACATGTTATTTTTTCACCCTTCTGTGTTTAGAGCGTTAGGTTTTTGGGATTTCTTATGCATGGGGTTTTACCATTTGACATTTCATAGTAGAATCTTTAAATTATTGATGCATTTCTTAGTTTAAGTTTTTCTGTGTCATTGTTCAAGAAGAATTATTTCCAGTTGGAGTATACCCCTAAAGAGAATACTAGTTGAGAAACAGGATTTTACTCTTGTGTTTCCCATCGCACTAAAAGTGCAGGAAACTAGGCCCCTTTCATACTCCCTGCACTAAACATAACCAAGTCTAATAAAATAACTGGCTTTAACAAAGCAAAGACATAGCTTTATATATTTGTGGGATGGTCTGAATCTGTGAATATACTGTATTAGCATCTATTGTAAATGCTTTGGTCAAGCCAGTTCTCAAGCCAATAGTCCATCACGCCGAGCTGTGATTCAGGGAATGTCATCAAACTCGTGTGTTCAAAAATGGTTCTAACTTTTTATTGAAAATCTGCATAACTCTCACTTTCTCACTTGCCTTGCCATATGGATCATTAAACTGTAAGGAAGAATTTTCCTTTCCTTACAAAGTTTTTGGCCACATTTTTTCTGCTTCTTGGCTCAAGCTACTTGCCTCAGAGTACAGTTTTTTCCACTTCCTGATCTTAAGACGTTTTCTTTGAGTCATTTGCCAGACTGTTTGTAAAGTAACATTTCCTGTTTGTGACCTACCTGTTCCTACTCCTGGGTCAGGATTATGTAAACATTGCTGGTGTACTGTGATATCATAAAATATGAGTCTGTGTTAGGCATCTTTTATGATTTTGTCTAGATATAATAAAACTCATATTGTGGTTCTGCACTGCCTAAGAGTTAAATTCAGAAATGCTTTCCACTTTTCTAGAAAATAATTCAAATAATGTATAATAATAAGGGTGGATGCAGATATGTATTTTTATAAAACATATTTTTGTGAAACCTGTCTATTCAAACATACAACTGTGTGATTTATGATCAAGCAATGTTCCTGTCAGATATTTCCCAGTTTGTTCTTTTAACATATAATAAAGAGGAGTTATTCGGAAGGAAGTGAAACAAAAAGTATTTCATTCTTATTGAAGTGATATTAAAGGTCTACAGCTATAGTTACAGTATAGTAAATAAGTATTTGTCAGGGCTGAGTGGTAAATGCACTCATTATGCACAGCAGCAAAATGCTAAGTGTTAGAGGCTGAGAGAAGAGGAAGATTGCATACATCACATATGAAGAATAGAGACAGAAGACTAGAGAAATCAATTCAAATTAGTTCCTAAACATTTGTGAATACAAAAAGAAGGAAAACTCTGTGGTGTAAAGTAAGGCAAATCACCATTGGGAAAGAAAGAAATTTCTTTTACTGTGTGTTAACAAGTAATGGAGGGCTATGTAGACACATTCTCAGTGCTAACATCCACGATGTCACAGAGAAATGTGGCCCAGTGCTGCTCAGGCATGTAGTAGGGCTGGCACAATGCCAATTGTCTGAGAAATGGGCTGCACAGTGATTTAGAGTAGCTGTTTTACTGGTAGAAATTGCATAACTGAAAAGTAGCGATATGGCCATGGTATGAGCAGTCATGTGACACAAGTGACAATAATAGTAAGGTAACTTGCCTAAGGCAATGCGTGTTTGCACGTGAAGTGAAGCATCTCCTAGCAGCAACTCATGCATGTTGATTAAGTCACGAAGGGATAGCACAACAAAGTGCTAGCACAGTTTTTAGTAAAAAGGGTGAGGAGATGTGTAGCTAAGAAAGGTAGAAAAGGGAGAGTAGCAAGCTGAGGAGCACACACAAGAGTAAACTTAAGTAAAGACACACTGGCATAAGAAAGATCTGTTTTTTTTTTTGTGTGTGCATTAGGTACCCATTTTATATTTGTAAAGAAGAATGGTAGATTGGGAAAGTAACAAGGAGTTTTTGTAGGAAAGACAAAGTGAGTACAGAATGGAGAAAACACAGATAGGGCAGTATGAAGATTAAGGTGGGGTCAACAGTGGATGGATGCAGTCTTACAGTGGGAAGGCAGCTGGTGATGGGGAGGTTTGGACTGCAGCTACATTATGGAAATGACGCATAAGAGAGGGGAATGACATGAAAAGGGATGGGATGGAGCACAAGTGACCTTTCTGACTGCCCCAGAGGAGAACCCACCCAGACAACAGTCACCCTCATTGAGGGATGCCATGAGTATGCTATGGCACTGATGGCTTGAGGGTTGGAGTCTTTGTTCACAATACTCTATCAGCCAGACCAGGAGGGACTTAATGGTCTCAGTGTGGGTGTCCAACTGCCAGTTCACCAACTTGTAAAAGGATGAGAAAAAACAGAAAGAAAATAAATAAAACATATTAGTGCACATGCATGTTACAAACAGAATTGTAAATGCACAGTATAGCTGTGAACATAGGATAGTACAACACACTGCCTGGACAGTCTGTCAGCTCTCCCGAGACGGGGTTTCTTGTTATGTTGTCTCTCCTTGGCAGCTGTAAAAGAAAGCAAAGAAATTTCAGTGTGCTGTGGCCTTGTCAAAACAAGGTAAGAAAACCAACAGAAAATAGACCCCCCCCTCCAAAAAATACACAGTTCTTACAATAAAAGACTGGCACACTCTCCCTGACTTCTGCCTTTCACTAGTACAGTAAGTCAGGGTGGTATTTCTGCAGGTTTTGATAGCAATGGCTAAACTGCTCATGAGAGTGGGGGATGCCAGTGGCATTAATCACTGACCTGGCAAGCTGGTGTCAGGCATTCACATCATATGAGCCAGCACTATGACTCAGCTGGTATGCCTGATAGTCTCAGTGCAGCAGATACAAAAATATCTTAGTTCCTTTCCTGCACCAGACAGGAACCCATATGAAACTGGTACCTGAAGAAACCATCTCCACTCCAGTGGTATTCATGAAGTTGGTAGCCCTGTGCACATGGCCACATGTTTGGACATCATATAATGTGTATCACCAGGGACAAGCTTTTTAGTGCTGCCTGGGTTGGATAGCATGGGTTCCTATTATCTGATCTAACATTTAGGTTAGCGAATACCTAAATGTCAATCTGGTAATAGCAAAAGTAAAAAAATGTGAACTGTTGATTTAACACAGGGGAAAGAATTCCCTTGGCCGTTATGCGGATTTTGCCCCTTTCCCCACTGTAGAGCGATCTCGGAGTTGGTATATTTAGTTCGGAGGGGTGTGGAGGGTGAATACCCCCACTTCATTTTGGTTTCATTTTTTTTTTTTTTTTGCGGCTGAGGGAATTCATTCCCTACGTTAAATCGGCCATTTGCTGTTTTAATTTTTCAATATTACCAGATCGACGTTTAGGTATTCGGCAACCTAAACATTTGATCAGGTAATATAGACAAGACAGCACAATATGTCATGGCAGCAATTAAGTGACAATCATAGTTTTGCCTTTTCATTATAATTACTGCACTATGAAGTCAATTTTATTGAGATATAATAGTTGGCCACCATATTGTAGAAGATCACCTTAAAATGAATTAATCACACATCACACATAAATCATACATTTTAACAAACTTATTTACATTTTATATAAAGCTAGTAACAAAGAAATGCATTTATATTTGATTCTAAAATATCCATTGAATAACTGTAGTTAAGATTACACAGGATTTTGTAAGGTGTCATTGGTATTGGCAGTGTTTCAATTCTTGAAAAAAATCAAAGCTTTCAAGGCATTATTGTATTTAGTGAAATGTAAAATATATTAGCTGAATAATTTGTAAATGCAAACAGAGTACATGGCTTGCTTCTAAATGAACAGGAAGTGCTACCATGTTTATGTGTTTACTGTAGCCTGTTTTTGTGGTTAGTGTGGTCTGTTTATGTGTTTATTGCGGTCTGTTTATGTGCTTAATGTGGCATGTTTCTGTATTTAGTGTGGCCTGTTTAGATGTCTATTGTGGCCTGTTCATGTGTTTACTGTGGCTTATTATTTCTTCAACTAGAAGATGATGTAATTGTATTCAGGAATTATAGGTACATAAATCACAATAAACAAAGTAAACTTTTCTGAGAGCATACTTAGCAAATCAGTGGTAGGAAGAAAATGTGATTTTAGAGTCTGCAGACATAAATCTTGACCCATCAAGGTACAGTGTGAATATCCCTACAAAAATTATTAAGTCTGCCTTGGGGCTTCCAGGGTAACAATGATCATGTTCTACACTCTAGCCAACAAAGCATATTTTCTTCTGGACCAGGATGAGTATTAGTGGCAAATAACCAGTCAAATGTGTAGGGACTATTAGAGTGTATGCAGCCCACTTGGTTGAGGTGCAGGGCAGAAAAAAGATGGCAGCTCCACTGAACTGTCCAATTTCAGACCCAAAGTTATATTGTCACCACTGGCCAAAATTATGGAAAAATGCATCCATAGACAACTGCTACACCATCTTATCCAGAACAATCTACCGGCCAACTCTCAGCATGGTTTCAGGCCTCACCGCAGCACTACCTCAACCTTCCTTGCCTTCTCTAATGCCATAAACAATAATCGTAACAATAACAAGTTATCCTCAGCCCTCTTCTTGTATCTCAACAATGCGTTCAATATGGTTGATCACCAACTACTAATCCATACCCTGAAAACAACCTACCTAGATAATGGTTCCAGTCTTACCTGAATGGTAGACAACAGGCCATCCTATGGCAGAACAAACTATCCAACCTCCTACCTAACACCCTGGGAGTTCCCCAGGGTTCAATACTGGGACCTCTTCTGTTCTCCATTTTTATTAATGACCTGTACACTGTCATCCCAGATGCAAACTGCATTCAGTATGTGGATGACTCCACTCTGATTTGCTCTACTACCTCTCAGTCAGACTTGTGGACACTATCCCAGAATACTTTTAACACAGTTGAAAATTGGCTCTCTGATCATTGTCTGGTTTTAAACTCCAATAAAACAAAGTTATTACTTTTCTTTCCACGAGTCAGTCCATTGCTTTATCCTTCTCCATAAAATGTATTAATGGTACCACAATCTCCCCAGACTCCAATACAAGACTCCTAGGTGTTATAGTTGACAATAACCTTAAATTTGATTTGCATGTCAATCAAACTATTAAAACTATCAAAAAAAGCTTGGGTCACTATACAAGATCAAACCTTTCCTAACTCCATCCTCTAAAACTGTCATTGCACAGTCTCATTTGCTATCAACTATTCTCTATGCTTCCCTTTACTCACCAACTTAAGAAAAACAGAATTTAGTAAACTATCTAGCTGCTATAATCACATTCCCAGATTTACCACTGGTATGACTTACCACTGTAACAACCTAAAATATCATGGGTGGTTAGAACTGCCTTGCCTAATTCAGTACAATCAGCTAATAGTGGCATATAAAGTACTTAACCAACCCAAAACTACTCCTGCACTCAAAAGTATGATTTACCTCTATAGCAACCTCTAAACACTTCGATCTTCTAACAGATTACTAGTCCAAACTGTCAAAACCAACAATTCAGCTGGTGTCTCTCTGTTTGCCAACTCTGTTGGTAAAATTTGGAACACACTTCCTGCTGACATTACTCTAGAATCTACCCTAAGTCAATTTAAGAAAAGTCTAAAACAGTATTTTGCATCACACTGGCTATGCCCTTGTTCCAAACCAGACTAGAACTCTCCATATTACTGTATGCTAATATTTTCATTAGCCACTCAGTTGAATTGCAATCTCTAGGTCTTTACTTTATTAAATCTTAATTCATGTGATATTGTATAAATTGCTTATCTAAAAGAGTCTGTAACTATTTAACATGTATTATCCAATGTAAAATTGTATTAATTGCTTAACTGAAAGAGTCTGCAACTGTATTTAACATGTATTATCCAATGTCTTATCTGTTTGTACCTTGGAGCTTTTCTCCCCGGGGCTCCACTGAAAATGGACATGTATCCAGTCAGACTATCCCAGTCAACAAATGTAAAATAAATAAAAAAATAAATAAATAAATATTGCTGTAACAACTGTACGTTTACAATCAAAGTTTCCTAATATTATGAAACATTCATTGCTTTCTCACTTGAGATTAATATTAAAAACATTTAAAAAATGTGTTTATTTTCAAGAAACAGCTCCTTTGAAATAAAGTATTATGGTTAGATCCTAACTCATGATCCGTTATGAGCAGATATGAAAGCAAATGCATCTTTTCAGAGTCCAACCTTTGTGACAGCATATCTGATCATCTCTACAAGTTTCATTGTCTTTGCTTTCATGAAATAGTATTTCTATAGATCCTCCCCTTATTTTTCCAGATAAGAGGTGACGGTCCCATCCATCTTATTCATATGTACTAACCCTACCCCTGCCCCTTTTTTTAACCCTACACATTATGCTACCAAAAACTCTTTTCCTAACAGTACCACCATACAAGACAAAAGTACACAAAACACATACAGAGCACCAATCGTGCAAAACAGTAAAGCTATCCCTTTATCTAACCCTTACTCTAAACCATGCAGTTGCACCTACACACCAACCACTATAACCTTTTCAGTCAATTATTCATTTTCCTGCACTATCCTACCTACAAATTCTACAAAAAATGAGCATTCAGTCATTTGAGCAGTTATTCAAATGTGCCATAGATATTTTGTGCTTTCAGTGTTATTCACCCTCTAAACATTTTTCAGCCAAATGAGCTTTAGATATTTGAAATTTACAGTGTTAGATAACAAGTGTGTCATATACGTTCTTGACACAGAAACATATTTTGACCTTTCTGTGCCAATCAGGCTCCTATATTCCATTAAGTGCATGTTGCACTGATCAATTTGTAATGTCAGATTAGTAAGATGCATATCGCCAAAGCAACGCTACTGCTGTTATCTTTACTTGCTATAACATCCCCATGATCTCTGTCCTATATCAGCTCTCATTCATATTTTCCCAAGACAATGGAACATTTACTAGAGATCAGAAAAATACCAGAAATGGAAGAAGTGGGAAGACAGAGCAGTTATTTATCTGTATATTTAAAGTGTGTTTATTACTGAGAACTCGGTTAATTAAGAGATGCAGTATAGTGATTTTCCTTTGTTCCAGCAAGAAGGATAAATTTAGTAGAGACAATTTCAGATTTGAAATTGTTTGTAAGGAAATTAAATCTAGCCTTATGGTTTCCTGAAAACAGTAACAGTAACAGCAACAGCATGCTCACGCTAAGCCATCCTAGTTGCTTCAATCCCCCCTTGAATGTTCAGAGTCAAATGTTTGAAGAAATGTGTGAAAAATGTGTGAACATGATATAAGATGCATTTTGTCAAAACCTAGTGAAAAGAAAAGCTTCAATCTATCTAAAACTGAGAAGTTAATGTTAAATTACATGTGCAATGATTCTTCTATTAGAGTCCTGAAGCCAGTCAAGGGGGGAGGTTTGGCTATAATGAACAACATTCAGTACATAAGTAAAATGAAAAGTATGTTGAATGCTGAAGCTTACACGGAAAGTTCTTTAAGTTAAATCAATAGGGCATACAACCATATAGATAGCTGCCTTTATGACATGTTGATGCAAGGACAAATGGTTAAAACTGAGTATGAATATATGTATAATAGTAGTGGCAGGGATATTTGGTATCCCAGAATTACATAAAAATGTAGATGATCATCCATTTGGGCCTATTGTAGATGCCACCAGGTCCAAAACTTTTTATACAGCAAGATATGTAGACTACTTTGTCAAGAGTAGTGTTAATAGAATAAGTCAAATTTGTAAAGATTCCAGGAATTTTTTAGACTTAATAAATGAGCTAGAGTTTAATGACAATGTCATTTTTGTCACTGTTGATGTAAATCATTTGTATTCAGTAATACCACATACGCTGTGATTGCAATTGTTTGAAGAGCAGTTAAAGGAGATAGCAGAAATGGACACAGATAAATTGTGTGTGGTAGTAACCCTGATGGAGTTGGTATTAAAAAATAACTTCATATATTTTAACAAGCAATATTTTAGACAAGCTATGGGAGTAGCTGTGGGTGCTGCCTGCACCCCAGCTTTTGCAAATTTGATCATGGCCTACTGGGAAGAAAATGATTTATTTAAAAGTGAATTTAGTAACTCCTGGTCAGGTCAGGCTATATATGTTTTTAGATGACATTTTTATTTTGTGGAGAGACACTACTGATAAATTTAGTAAATTTTTGGAATTCATCAATAATACTTTGGAATTTTTTAAATTTAGTTATTCAATTCAAACTGAAAGTGTCAACTACTTAGATGTAGAAATAAGAAAAGATAGACCACAGGGTAGATTTATTTCTACTATTTACAGCATATCTGCTTTTTCTAACAATTACCTCCACTTTCATAGTTGGCATCCTACATACCAGAAAAAGGCTGTAGTAAAAGAGCAGCTAGTACGGTTGGCAAGAATGGTGTCGGATTTAGATACTTTTCTTGTACAGTGTGAGGTATTTTTGGATACATTTTGTAGGAGAGGGTACCCTCATGAATTTTTAATGAAAATTAGAGACGAAGTAGTGTTCAAGACAATACATGGTATTTATTGTCCTGTACTGAGTGCAAACAGTAATGTACATAATATGGATAAAAGCAACACTAGAACTTTAAAGGTTAATCATAATGGGGCATTTATTTCAACATTCAACTTGGATAGTAAAGCCATAGGTGATTGTTTGATAATTAACTGGGAGATCTTTCAAGTAGATAATACAATTCTTAAGAAAGTAGGTATTTAAGTCCATGTTGGTTTATAAGAAAGATAGGTCATTCAAAACATTATTGGGAGTCGTAGGAAAAATCAACCACTTTGTAACACACCCCTAGGAATGTTTAAGTGTGGCCATTGTACACAATGCAAAAACATCCTGGTATTAGAAATAAAGAATAGTTTGTCACAGGCCATTATTGTTATGAGTCAAAAAAATGTGTGTATGGAGCTTTCTGTTCTAAGTGTCCTGCTTTTTATATAGGGAAAACACAGAGGATGCTTAAGAATTGAATTTATGAACACATGCAAGATATACAAAAATTGAAGACCACAAATGCCCTTTTCAGACACATACAAGAAAATAAGGCCCACAATTTTGCTTTTGTAGTTATGAAGCAACTAACAAAAGATATAAGGGGTTTTATTATAGAAGAACATCTTAATAAGTGTGAATTAAAATGGCAAATTTTAGTTAATGCAATGTGTTTTCCAGGTTTGAACGATTCAATGGCTATTAATTCTGTTTTAAAGTTGAAATACTATGATGCTACATAGTTCATTGTTATTCCTATTTTTATCCTTCTGTATGGTTTTACCTTGCAATCAGTTTTAATTGGTAGGTTGGGTCTAACAGTGTATCATGTGATTTTAATTATGTATAAACGAAGAGTCATTAATAACAGATTTAGTTGTGAGGAAGTTCTATGTGATATATGGAATGAAAGCGCTAAACTTGTTCTAATAAATTTTGAGTTTGGAATACTGTTGTCTCCTTCTTGGTAGCATAGAATTTATCAGTTTGTGTTTCTGTGGAGTATTTAATTTTAAAAGTGGACTAGATGAACTAGTTCTGTCAATTCTCATATTTCCTCAATAAAGGACTATTTCATAGAGTGAGATCATAGAACAGTGGGAAAAAAGAAGTTTCTCCTTGCCCCTAAAGTTCTGCAGTTTTGTTTTTAGTATATTGCAAGATGAGGAAGTATGAAGAGTTTGCCTGACTGCAACGGCAGTTTTTTTATTTTTGTGTTCCCAATGACAGTGTGTATTGTTATTGTTTTTCCTTATTAAAGCAGTTTCATTGAGTGTTGACTTTTTGTTTAGCCATAAATCCACATTATATTTTGCATATTTTGCTGTCATTTTCTGCAATCCATCCAAAGTGTTAATTATCTTTTAGCATGCTTGTTTCATTTGCTTTGCCTGAATAAGCTGAGGTTTTTCTATGCATTTCTTCCAGTTTACAATTTATTCCTTTATGCCACTTTTTCTAGTGGTGTATTCACCTGTTTTCTGCCACTTTCACTGCTAATTATTAGAAATGAAAGGTCATAATTCTGAGACAGGAAATTAATAAAAAATGTCAAGGATCCAAGAAAGCTCAGGAAAGAAATTAAATGCCTGAAAGGTGTTGAGTAAGCAGTTTCATGTAAACTGTATCACTGATGAATAAATCATTTTCCATTTGTTTTGTCTCCCCTCATTTTCTCTATATCTCTTTTTTTGTCTTTCAGGTGATGCTGGATATCCACTTGAGCCATGCCTCATGACACCAGTGAGAAATCCAAGTGGAGCTGCAGAATAGGCCTATAACACATCCCTGTCCCAGACCTTTATTGTCACTGAGAAAGTCTTCAACCTCCTAAAGAGCCAGTTCAGGTACCTGGGGTTGTCTCTCAGTATGACCCACATACTGCCCAGGATGTTTACTGCATGTTGCATTCTGCACAGTATGGCCATGCCCTCGTCTGGTGGTGAAGTGACTCATGCTGTCACTGCAGCTGCCAGTTTCAGTCTCAATGCGACTAATGGTGATCAGCTGGCAGTAGTAAGGGAACCTATGTGGCTGGATTGTGCATGGCATATAACAGTGTGGGTAAAGAGGTGGTGTCTAGTCCAGAAGTATGACTTCAGATGGTATTCATAGTCATTACATGAATGTATTAAGGCTATAAAGCTGATATTCAGGTTAGTGTTTCCTTTCTTGTAAAAATCACAAACACGCAGCCATATCTGTGGGCTATGCTGTGTGGTACATGGTCTGATGTCACTTTTCATCTGATATTCTCTTTTTTCTTACAATATATATATTTTTTTTCAGAACAGCATAGCTCTCAAGCTCTTAGCACAAAAAAATCTGGACAAAACCAAAACAATGGGGGTACAAAGATCCAGAAATAGGGACAATTTTTAAATATTGCTTTTATAAACTTAAAAAGTTGCTAGAATAAAAGTTCTTGCATGACCACACATTTTCTGAAGGATGTGACACCAGAAACTCAAATGATTGTCATTATTTAGTAAATTCAGTCGCCTCACAGTAAGATGTTATCCTGTTCGATTCTCAGCTAGAGTGTCTTCTGTGTGGAGACATGCGTGAATGGGCGTACCTTAGTTGAAGGTTGT
Source organism: Protopterus annectens (assembly GCF_019279795.1). Taxonomy (NCBI): domain Eukaryota; kingdom Metazoa; phylum Chordata; order Ceratodontiformes; family Protopteridae; genus Protopterus; species Protopterus annectens. The sequence goes on from NC_056744.1 coordinate 796,069,903, forward strand.
GTGTCAGAGCCGGCAACTCGGCATGTAAAAATCTACTGCCAATTATTAGCGGACCGGAGTTCCGCTGTGGCAACCCCTAACTGGGAAAAGCCGAAAGACACAACAACAACATTGATTTGCTACAAAATTCCAGAAAATCACACATTTTATGAGGAACAGTCCAAAAATATAAGGCAAAAATCTGGATATTCTGTGAAAATCTTACAGCTGAAAGGAATGAGGAACAGTTACTCATATTATTGTTTTTAAAGTCACGCCTGAGTGCTCACTAACTCCTGTTTAGTAATGCTGCAAGACATCATGTAAATAATAATTACAGTTTATCTGTAATTACAGTTTATCTGTTTTCCACAAATAAATTCTGCTGAAGATATGTACATAAGTATATAACTGTTAATTCAGTATTTAACATGAGTTCATACCTTGCATTTGAATGAAAATGTATCATACTGTTTTTGTATTATGCAAGTTTTTTTCTTAGATTAAAGTATGGTGTTTGCTAAGGTACTGCACATTAAAGTTTTTTTTTTGTTTGTTTTGTCTTACAATAATTTATGACTTCAGAAGCAAAGAAATATAATTCTTTGTGCAGAGGAGAGGGTAAAGTGGCAGCAGTATCTGTTTGCATGGTAGGATACTTATTTTAATCTGTAATTTTCTAATTAGTATTTCTATGAAAACTTGTGTATTACTACTTTGAAGTTGTAGGTAACTTTCATCTGTAATAATGATAATGCATAGATCATTGGTGTTAATTACTGCAATCTTATGTTACATCATGCCATGCAGATTTCTTTCCAGAATTTCCATGAAGTTTTAAGTAGTACCATTGCAAGGATGAAATGCATACAGTTGAGAAGTGTCCACATTTTTATATACCTTTTTCCCCTTTGAACTAAACATTCACTTATGTTTCTGAATGTCAAGTTGTAAGTTACAGAATTGTCACAGATTATTCCAAGTAATTCAAGATCAAATGAGTCATACACATCTCCTAAAGATAGGTTAGGTGACAGTGGAAGTGATTTTGAAGGGGAGCTGTCATGAGAGCTGGATGATGGAAGAAGAGAGACCCAGGTTTGAGTTCTAACCTACTTAATGTTGGTGATCCTGCAGACACTGATCTGACAGTGTTGTATGAAAATAATCATGACCTCCTTGATTGAGAGGTTCTGATAGGTGTAGATGAACTTTGGTATAACCTGCATGAAATCTGTTGAGCTTGTTTTCCTTGACTAATTACACTGCTTTCTTGAGAAGCACTTGTCTTCTATGATCTGCCCTCACATGTCCAAATGGTACTCCATACTCTTTCCCTTCTAAGACTGACTCCTCCTTGAGTCTGGTAAGTCCTAACTAATGTACGAATGGAGGCATTCACGGATGCCTGGTGTGCTGCCATACCTCACATCAGTGTGATCACAGCATTATTCCTAATCTAAAAATCCTCACACATACTCTAAAATATGTGAACCATTTCCAGATGACTCTCCTCAGCAGTGCTCTGAGTTCTAGCATTGTCATGGTATGGTAAATTTGCTGCTGGGCAGCGAATGCTTTTCATGCCTCCTGTGGTGGCTGTAACAAATATCAGTACCTGGGTCACCTTTTAAAGGTGTCACTGTGGACACTGTTACTTATGAATATCTGCACTCATTCTCAAAGTGTTTATCTGGGTTTGGAGATATTGGTGTAGTAGTGCATTGGTTTTCTTCCTGTACAAGTTGGATTGTAATGTCAGCATGTGCTTGACTTTGTGATGCACTATCACTTTCTGCAGAGTTTCTAACATGTTGTGGGGCGTGAGGTCCTACCATTAAACTTGGGATCTGCATGAGACTTTTTTCAGGCTGTATCATCATTAACCTCATTTCCTCATCATCATCACCAGCGGCCATTCTGCTGCTAATTTTCTCCACATTTATTGGTGTAGTGGATCTGTTTGTTTCTGCTGTTGAATATGTAAAAAATTGTTTGAAAACATTACTAATAAAGAAACAATGTACACTATTGTATGATTATTAAGGGGTTGGGTAGAAGTTACCATACACACTGCCTTCATTGTCATTCTATGTTGATGTGGAAGGTTCACCTATTAATAGCAATTTTCATGAGGTAAATGTGACCATTCTTTGTCAGCATTCGATTCTTAATATAAATATAAGTTACTGTTTTTAAACCAACCTTCCTGAGCAGACTAGTGTTGCTACTGCAGATATCAGTAATAGCCAGTGTCCACACACCTCTGATTATTCCAGTGCCTTCATTGTCCATGTCATAGTCATCCCCAGAGGTGGAGAAGAGGTATTCCTCAACTATTGTTACTAGGATAATTGCTGGAGGACCCCACAGTACTGGTATGGGCACTTGCATTCTGCCTTGTCTTGCTTTTTGCACATCCTACCATGTCATGTACCCTCTTCTTGCACTGTGCTAATGTGCAGTTACCATCACCCACTGCATTAATGGCCAGGACAACTCGATTCCAGGCTTTGGTCCTCTCAGCCTGTTTGGGCCCCCCTTTACCAAACTGATGTTTCCTATATGTCCTAAGTGAGGATGTGATTTTCCTCATGGCTGAAGTTGTCCTTTCTCTGCCTTAATCTCTTGTTTTGCATCATTACTGCACATAAAAAGGTCATTGTCATACAAAAAGCCTTAATCATCAGTCAAGCAACACAACAATGACCATGTGTGCCTGCCATACTCCCTTAAAAAAGTAACAGAACCACATAAATATATACACATGCAAAATCTCACTCTAATAGTAAATGTGTGCTATACTAATGTCTGCAGCATCATCTGCAACACTAAAGCAATCACCCCCTACCATTTCATGTATTCATAATACTGACATGTTTTCTTCTTCAGTGACACTCAGTAATCTTCAGTTAAGGACATGTATATTCAACCAAAAACACATCCTTACTATTTCATAATATATGTATGTACAATCAGTACATGACGTCAAAGTAATGACTTTTTATGAGTGATCACTAATCATTTCTCATTGCTGCTGTACTGATTTCCCACGTACTAATGACAGCTTGACACTATTCATTACAGCCATGATAATATGCCCATGAGATAAATAGAATACATATTTTTCAATGTAACTTACTATTTTCCACCATTTTTGTTTCATATTAAATTTAAATTTTTTTTTAATTTTTTCCTTACTTTAAAAGGTCTGCTGTTTCCTGATACTTTTGTCACTAAACTCAAGTAATCACAATATAATATGGCAGTATTCAAGTATTTTATGTAAATTCAGATCTATTTACATGCATTATATGCAAATTAGGTTGTCTAATGTTTATCTGTATGAAAGCAATAATATGTGAGATTGTAATGTCAGCATGTGCTTGACTTTGTGACGCACTATCACTTTCTGCAGAGTTTCTAACATGTTGTGGGGTGTGAGGTCCTACCATTAAACTTGGGATCTGCAGTACATTATGCAGTGCATAAGTACAGCCACTTATGGACATGAATCATTGTCAGGTGCTCATGAACATGGACTTGAACACAATGCAGACAGCTGTGCTGTCCACAGCAGTAACCAGCATTCTCCATCTTACCATAAGAATGTGTGGATATGCTCAGATATGATCAAATCTGAAGATATTCCGAAAACATAAAATGGAGTCCTAGGTATTATAGTTTTACACAACGGGTCTATATTAGAACATTGAAGTTTCAAAACTTTGAATGTTCTAATATCGACCCCTATTCAGCGAAAGCTGAAAATATCGAAGCTACAGAAAACCAATTTTTTTCCTAGGGAAAGAATTCAGTTGTCCATTTCTGTTGCTTCGGTATTTTCAGCACTGTGGTGGAAAGTTACATGTCGGGTTCAGGTAAATGTGCGATTGAGTGCGGGTTAGGTTAGTTAGGGTTAGGCTGTGGGTTAGGTATGTGTGCGATTGTGTGGACGTGAGAGTTAGGGCGGGTTAGGTGAGTTAGGGTTAGGGCGCAGGTTAGGTATGTGTGTGATTGTGTGGACATGCGGGTTAGGGCGTGTAATGTGAGTTAGGGTTAGGGCGCGGGTCAGGTAAGTGTGCGATTGTGTGGACGTGAGGGTTAGGGCGGGGTAGGTGAGTTAGGGTTAGGGCACTGGTGAGGTGAGTGTGCAATAGTGACAGACCTTAGGGTTAGGGTTTGGGTTAAGGTAAGTGGATAGGTAGTGGTGTATGTATAGTTTAGTGTAGGGTTAGGTGTAAGATTTTAGGTGTATGTGTGTGGATTGCTGTTTGTTTGATGTGCTTGTGTTGTGTGTATGTGTTTTGGAACAGTGAATATTTTCCCTAGGAAAAAATTTGCTGTTCTATATGTTCGATGTTTTCAGCTTTCGCTGAATAGGGGTCAATATTAGAACATTCGAAGTTTTGAATGTTCTAATATAGACCCTACACAACATATAGTGAAATCTCTGCCCATATAACATCATCTGGCACACCTGTTCAACTCAAACCACTCATTTGTATATAAAATATGGTCATCACACATATTGGTAAATGTATTTATACACTCCCCCAAAATACTCCCACTGCTACAGTGAAGGAATAAATGACATTCATGTGTAATACTTCCAAAAAAATAGCTAAGGCAAGCTACAGCAAAAGTAATTATAATTAAAAAAAAAATATTTCATACTGTTTTTATGCACTATAGAAATGTAATGTGAATGCATTCCTTTAAACAACTGCATATGACAAAAGCATTTTTGTTCAACCAAGCTTGCCAGTAATACCAGCACCTGATCTAATGCCCTTTTTGGTTAACTATGTTTGGTTAAAGTGATGTCACACCCCAGAGGGAGTGGCTCTGAACCTGTGAAAAACAGTCTCGCTCATACTTTCTTCTTTCTGATTCTGGCTGTTCTAAGCACGGCAGTACCTGTTAAGGCAAAAGGCTGTGTTCCAAGATTGGATGAGAAGGAGACTAAAATCATGGCCTACCTTCTGAAAGAGTCATATCTGGAAAACACCAAGGCATGCACTTGAGGTTCTGATTGTAAAAAAAAAAGAATCTGTATCTAACAGGAGTTGGGTGAACACTGGAAAACCTTATAGGGTTTACACACACTACCCATCACTGCTGTCACAGTTATGACAACCCAAAGAAGAGAAGGCCAGACCAGCTGACTGAGTGGGTAGACCAGGTAGAGGCAAGAAGGCTAGAGTTCTATAGTACATATAACATTAATTTTGTGGGGGAGTCATATAGCAATAACCCACACCTGGGTGTGGGTAATGCAGGATTTACCCACGGTTGGCGTGGTTTACCAAACAAAGACAACCGTGGGTAAATCCCGCATTACCCACACCCAGAAGTGGGTTATCGCTATTATACTATGACATTATTTAAGAAAAGAAATAATTACTTTTCTTAAATAATGGCATTGTATAATGCCTCTTTG
>NC_056744.1:796080324-796085324 GCF_019279795.1 Protopterus annectens
GCTAATTCAAAATCTGCTATTCTAGCACTTTTCCAAGTTTATAAAAGCAAAATGTAAAATGTTTCTTTTATTTTGGTCCTTTGCCCCGACATTATTTTTTATTTTGTTCAAAATTCTTATGGCAAGAGGTTCAGAGCTATGACTGGGAATCATGCTTTTGTTTCATGCTTGATATTGTAGCATTGCAGAAACTTGAGTTCAGACAGAACTAATGGAATATTAAAAAAAAACAAAAATATTACCCCAGTAAATTACAAGACAAATCTGACAAAGATGAATTGAACTAAAACTAAATTATGCCAACAGATTGGATCATAGCACATTCTCGTAGATATATAGCCGTTATGGATTATGTCAGCACATAATAGAATTTGTGTATTTTAATAAACTACATAAACAAAACACATGGACAAAATCATTAATAATGCATGTTTTGTTAACATTTCTGAAATACATAATATTGTTAAAAATTATATTCCTGTGGATTTATTTTAAACGTGACTTAATATTTTTACATTAAATGATATTATATTTACTTATTTGATAAAACTGACTGAAAAGTGATTTATTTCTAAACTATATAGCAGAATTGAATAGTCACACCATTATTACTTAGACTTTGAATTATTTGTTGGTTTATTATTAATTTTGACATAAATTTATGTTTGTTCAGATGATATGGCTGACAAGAAGAAATGCCCAAATCAAATATGATACAGTAGGTTTACAACACAAATGTACCTGCAAAGCTACTGTTGTATTTCATAGAAGTGCATATCTTGTCTTAGGTGCTTCATTTAAAGCTACAGTGCTAATGGTGTTAATATCTTCAGTTTGCAATGACACCTGAGACTTTCCTGCAAAATTGTCTCTAAAACTTTCAAACCATAATCTGGCAATTTGGTGTCAGCATTTCCAGTAGCTGTAATTAATTCTAGTGACATACAACAGTTAATAATTATTGACATGGTGCATATTATCAAGTTGCATTTCAAACAATAAGTTAATAGATGTTTTAAATATTTCAGAAAATTTCTGGCTAGGCACATCTCTTCCTTGCTTACAATACTGCTACCAGTAAGGTAACTGATAAAGGTTATGGCAAAGTGAACATGATGTATACATCACGTGGTAAACTTGTTATATTTAGAGACAGCCCTAACATGGTGCTCTCTTTCTAGCAGTGCTTTATGCCAATGAAGCAATCTAAGAGAGATGCCCATGCTAATTAGCCATGTGTTTTTTTTACACAGAACTGCCTCCAGCAAGGCATCTAAGTATCAAGCAGCTCATAAAATTGCTCAGCCATGTAGATTAGCACAGGTATATATCATATCATCAAATCTCACATCAGCGAACAGCTCTTTGTCGAACAACCCATCATCAAAACTTTTCAGAAAAATGTTTCTTGGGGCAAACCATTGGTAGTCCAACCTAGCGACTGTAAACAAAACCATAAAATGTAACACCAATGCAGGTGGGGGCTATGCCTCCCACACACCCCCAACTAAATATACCAACTCCGAGATCACACTACAGTGGGGAAAAGGAGAAATTCCAGATGATGGCCAACAGTCAGTTTGCCCTAGGAAAACATTTCACTGTCAAGTTTATTCGTTGATTAGTGGCTTTGATGATTAGTTGTTTGATGAAGAGCCATTCACTGTTGTGAGATTTGATGATGTGATATAGACCCGATTAGCACTGCTACACCTACCATGTTGCATTGGTGTACTCAGCCAAAAGGCCATATTTATCCATCATCGTAGAGGTAAGTGCTGGGGAGTTTAGTGATAACATAGAAGTAAAAGTGTGCGTGTGTCTGTGTGTGTGTGTGTGTGTGTGTGTGTGTGTGTGTGTGTGTGTGTGTGTGTGTGTGTGTGTGTGTGTGTGTGTGTGTGTGTGTGTGTGTGTGTGTGTGTGTGTGTGTGTGTGTGTGTGTGTGTGTACTTGCACATGTATGTGAGGGACATGTGAGTGCGTGTGTCTACCTGAGAGGTAGTGGTGGGGGAGTTCATGAGGGACTCAGGTAGGTGTATGCACGTGTGTTTGTGAATGGAAGAATGGATAAAAGTGTGAGTGCAACTGGGTGGGAAGGTTACTGTGTGTGTGTGTGTGTGTGTGTGTGTGTGTGTGTGTGTGTGTGTGTGTGTGTGTGTGTGTGTGTGTGTGTGTGTGTGTGTGTGTGTGTACTTGCACATGTATGTGAGGACATGTGAGTGCGTGTGTCTACCTGAGAGGTAGTGGTGGGGGAGTTCGTGAGGGACTCAGGTAGGTGTATGCACGTGTTTGTGAATGGAAGAATGGATAAAAGTGTGAGTGCAACTGGGTGGGAAGGTTGCTGTGTGTGTGTGTGTGTGTGTGTGTGTGTGTGTGTGTGTGTGTGTGTGTGTGTGTGTGTGTGTGTGTGTGTGTGTGTGTGTGTGTGTGTGTGTGTGTGTGTGTGTGTGTGTGTGTGTGTGTGTGTGTGTGTGTGTGTGTGTGTGTGTATGCCCGAACATGTATGTGCATGTGGGAGAGTGACTGAGGGAAGAGGGATGCCTGCCCCTTTATAATGCAGCTGCCACAGTTAACTAGTCTGGAAGTGCCAATCTGCACATCTAAATAATTAACTGTGATTCATAGATATGTAAATGAGTTGATAATGAGGTCTTTTTACATCAAGGCCTAACATGTCTATGCACCTCAGAAATACCATGTCACATTAACAGGCCCATTTTACCTCGACCCTTAACACAATGCTGTCAGGTGTTAATGAATCCCTGGAAGTGGTTTACTTTACTTGTATAAAATATTTGAATTAGTAATGCCACAATGAGGCTATAGCAGAAGTTACTTGTAGTTTACCTGTATGATTAAAAATATATCAGACTGCAATCAAACATAATTAACAACTGTGCACTGATGTATCACTTTAAATCTCTGTTCCATATAGGTGCTTGAGACAGTTGTTTCAAGCAAGCTTTTCATGCAGGTTTTTCTAATATGTTAACAATTGATGCAGTATAAAGATTTCCATGGAAAAATATCACTGAATTTAATTTCTAAGGTAACTAGGGGGCTGTATGTTATAATTTAAGCAAACCAGGTATTTATACTCAGCATTACTTCATGTGTCACTGTTAGTAATATTATTTCACAATCTACGATATATCAGTCTTTATGGATGCGCAGCTGTTAGCTAAGACATCCGTTAATTTGTATTGTATATTTTCAGCTTGCAAACTTTGTTGTCAGGGATCATAGTTTTCTTTTTGAAACTCTTTAATAATTCAGACAATAAATTCTAAAATCACACAAAAAATCAGACTGTAGCTCCATATCCTGCATTTCAACGATATTATTTTATATTATTTTCTTGTACAAGTTCTGGTGACATAATGATCTTCGATGATTTTGAAAAGCCATTGTTTTGAGGTGCATGTATATCACAAAATTGTACCCATTCTAATTGATAGACTCACTATTTTAATTTCAGAAATTAAACACGGCACTTCATTATAATTCAAAGAAGTCACTGAAAATACATTCTCTCGTAAATACAAGGTTCCTTCCGGTTAGAAGAAAGTTGTCATCAGGACAGAGGTATAACAAAATATTTGTGCAGCTATTACCCACATTTTATTAAGAAAGAAAAAGAAAAGAAAATACAATTATTTGTAGAAAATAAATATGCCTTTAAAATATTTCAGTAGCATAATATTACAGGCACTTTGTAAATGCAGATATTATCAGATATCTCTGCTGTAGACAGAGATACAGTATACACCTAACTAAAATGCAAAATAAGCTCAAGAAAAAAAAAAATATTTATGCATTGTGAAAGCAGGTTCAGTAATAACAAAATAAGGTCAGTAAACTCAATGATATCAAACATTGTTCCTTTTTTCTGTAATGAAAAAAATAATCATTATGGGCTTGGAATATTATCTATTAAGGGATCTGTGGCTTTAACTTGATTAAGCATTTGACCAGAACATGATGCATGAAACTCAATGCACTGAATTTTGATCCATTGAAAATATAACTATCCAGTAAATATGAACAATCTCCACGCCTCTGCAAAATTCAATATCCAAAATTGTAGCTAAAACACAGTGTCAAAGCTAATACACAGCCTTATCCCACAATACCATAATGTCATGAATGAAAAATGTACACTATGTAGTACCCCCTTAAAGACACAAAACATATAATTTTGAGGGGGGTAAGTACTCCTGCATTCACCTCTGACCATAAATTTACTAACTCAAGGACTGCAAAACTGTGGGCAAAAGGACAAAACTCTAATCCTTACTTTACTGTTATCACCATGTATATCAAAGCGTAATGCAACAATGATCTATTAGCAAAGCAGCAAACTTGCAGTTTAGATGAAAGACACAATCAACAAATTGAATGTTTCCTTTGTATAGATACACAGATCACATAGGGTATATTACTGATTTCTCTGAATATGCATATTTATTACTATAATTATTTCAACAATGTAACAACATGCTTGGTTATAACATAATAATATGTTTTTTTTTTCCCTTCAGCAGGAGTGCCCAGTAAGACCAACCTAATTAACAAACTGTAAAAGAAAGAAAGAAAGTACGAAAAATAAGAAAATTAATTTTTGTGATCTTTAAGAAAGCCAGTCAGTCGGGCTTCTAGACACCTTTAGAAAACAAAAGCAAACAATGTCATGATTTTTTAAGTCACTGGCTGGAATATTCATTGATATCTGTGTAGTCAAATAAATGATCTGCACAATATGTGAATGGTCCTTTATCATGAAAGGGTCTCTTACCGCAATCTCATCAGCAAAATTAGTCATTTTCAACCACTTAATCCTAGTCATTACAGATTTCCGATGCCACTGATGGGGTTATTCTGTTCATGTTGCTTATCTCTGTCTTACCAACATATTCAATATGATTCTCCATCCAGGAATAACTAATCAACAGACCACTTTAAATATTAACCTTTATATGTGTGTGTGTGTGTGTGTGTGT